>NC_064538.1:1771331-2071331 GCF_023856365.1 Brienomyrus brachyistius | reverse complement strand
GAAGTCCCTGTGTCAACCAGAACAGTTTGTCGGATTCTGTCTGGAAATGGCCTCCATGGTCGAATCAGTGCCCAGAAGCCAGCACTGAACAAAAGACAATTGAAAAACCGTGTGGCATTTGCCAAAGCCCACAGCCTGCTAAAAGGATGGGCGCTGGAAAAGTGGCAGAAGGTGGATTTTTCAGATGAATCTTCTGTTGAATTACACCACAGTCGCCACAAATATTGCAGGAGACCTACTGGAGCCCGCATGGATCCGAGATTCACCCAGAAAACAGTGAAGTTTGGTGGTGGAAAAATCATGGTCTGGGGTTACATCCAGTATGGGGGTGTGCGAGAGATCTGCAGGGTGGAAGGCAACATCAAAAGTCTGACATACCAAGAAATCTTAGCTACCTTTTATATTCCCAACCATAAAAGAGGCCAAATTCTGTAGCAGGATGGTGCTCCATCACATACTTCCATCTCCACATCAAAGTTTCTCAAGGCGTAGAAGATCAAGATGCTCCAGTATTGGCCAGCCCAGTCACCAGACATGAACATCATTGAGCATGTGTGGGGTAGGATGAAAGAGGAAGCATGGAAGATGAAACCTAAGAATATTGATGAACTCTGGGAGGCATGCAAGACTGCTTTCTTTGCTATTCCTGATGACTTCATCAATAAATTGTATGAATCCTTGCCAAACCGCATGGATGCAGTCCTTCAAGCTCATGGAAGTCATACTTTAATACAAGATATTAAATTTGGATCTCACAGCACCACTACTTAATTTGCTGACATATTTTTGTATTTGCAGTACATTTGGTCAATTTCTGTATAGGCGACAAAACTTTTGTCTTGCCAAAATTTTGACCTTTCTGTCTTTATTAAATGATAAATCTTTTTTCAGTGAAACTACTTCATTTCAATGCATTAAACATCATTTGGTAGGGTTTTAGCTTTTCATATGAGCTATTTGTAACATCAATTGATTAATTAAAAGTCAAGTTAATAGCAGGTGTTTCTACAAAATAGATAAGCAACAAGACTTTTGTCAGGGACTGTACATTCCACACAACGAAATGGGTAAAAGTATTCATGATTTGTGCTGATTATTGTATCGGATTTGTATCGGTATCGGTTAGTACTGAAGGCTGCAATATCGGTATCGTATCGGAAGTTAAAACGTTGTATCGGGACATCCCTACTTGCAAACAATGCAGAAACCTACCAAACATTGCCGGGCCGTTCCTGTGCTCACAGAGCGTAGTGAGCTTTACTTTACTCAGGAGGAGGACAGGCTCACATTTTCTGACCGTGGCCTTGCTGTGCTATATTGTGAAAGGTGCTGAACTTAGTGATGAGACAGTTAATACCCAGATTCTGGAGATCGTCAAAGTGAGGCCCAGTGACTTCAAGCTGGGAATCGGGGCTTGCTAAGTTTATGCAATATCACGTGACCGATGACTTCCGATTCATCCTGAGGTGTAAGAGGCTTCGAATCCTGTTGGCTCTTCAAAACTTTTATATAAGTGAGATGATTCTAATTAGCAATGGTAGTGGAGGCCAGTTTAACCAAAGAACCAACCGCCAGGTGATGGGTCACAGCAAGGAGGGGTATGGGGTTGGGTTTCAGTGTTTGGGTACATTTAATGGAGGTAAGATAAAACATTTGGTAAGGTTTAGCAGCGTCTGTAATATCCCTGCATTGTAGGCAGAGCTTTCTGGATAGATTCTGGACACACACACCCTCGTATTGGACAAATTGATTCAGAAAATGGATGGATGGATGGATGGAATGCAGTGTTTTTCATGTGTTTTCATGAGTGGAAGTGAACTTTTACAGAACTGAGTATTTGAGTAAGTAGGAGAAAAATCCATTTTTCATTAATCTTATTGCCTGTATTTTTGCCCCTTATTTTGAGCTGTTTTAAATGCTGCACTGTTCAGTTGCAAATGGTAGGTCCCTCTGAATCCCATCTTCGCTTTACTCCACCTCCTGTTATTCACAGGTATCTGACTCTCGAATCCGGCTGAAATGATCCCAGTCGATTTTCCAATCTCCGCCTTTTCTATTTGGCAGAATGCACAGCCTGGATCCAAACTGCCTTCCTTCCCAGTTGGACTAACAGTTGGCTCCACCTGACACTCTATACCATTTAAACCTCAGCTGATCACAGAGCTTATTGCAGGATGTGCGTTTGTTCCTCTCCATGTGTTGTGGGGCTGCCTTGCCTAACTCCTATAGTAAGGAGAAGGTCATAAACTTGTGTTCTTATGTTTTAATAATTCTGAAATGGGTACGAAATGAGCAGCAGGACGATATAGAGCTAAAAGGTGCGATTTTTCTAGCACTACGATTTTCTAGCACTAAGAAAGGCAGCACTGCCTTGCTGAATGTGATTTCTGTGGCAAAAAGATGGTGATATTGCTGGCAAGCGGTCTTTTTATTAAACTCAAATGTAACTCTGTCAAAGTACAATTTTACCAGGGTCCCTGAATTCGCTTGAGATGCTCTGTTAAATGAACCCCCCAGAAGACAGAATGAAGCTGTAATTCATACAGGTGGCAAAACTAAAATGTCTCTTGGTAATTTCATCAGGGCGGTGATGGAATTACAAATGTGCATGTTTTCGGCGAGTAATGGATGAGGTGATATGAAACATGCAGTTGTCTGTAATCGCTGCAGCTTTGGGGAAAAAAACTAGCATCCCTTTAAAATTCATTACATTAGGATGGCAGGCAGAGGTCACTGCAGTTTGGACGTGCCAGGAACAGAGGAATAAAGCCAAGTAGAATGTATGGAACTTCCAGTCTTTCTGTAATATTTCACAGAGTAAGGCATAACTAAAGGCACTGCTGAGAAAATGAGCGTAGAGGATTACAGTAGTAAAATGGTAATCCCTACTATATACACTCCATATACGATACACGTTTTATATACATTTTATTATGTATACATATTTTATATGCAGCTCTGGAAACAAGAGACCGCATGTTGGAAAGGCTCTTGTAGCTTTAAGGAACACTGCTGCGTGCAAAGGACTGTGGGTGCACGCGTGACGAGAGCGCGCGGGAGAGCCTGAAGGAGTAGGCAGCACGTCGGCGAGCTGCAGTTTATGTGTAGTTAGTTTAGTTGTTCCTGGCAGTAAATACAGTCCCTGGTTTTTATGTATGCGTCACTGACGAATGTAAGTACTAAGTTTATTGATTATAAGTGATAAGTGACGCTGTGCTAATTTAGTTTACTTAATTGCGCGGCTAGGTTAACGTGACCTAGCTTGCTTACTGTTATAATTATCGCTGACGAGTGTTCAGTTGTATACCTCGGAAAGATATTTGCGTTTATTTCCCGTCCAATCATTCCCTCTAATACGAATTGTTGCTAATGTAATGTATTGTTGTGGGTATAGCCGAACTTATCAATGTTAAGGCGATGTGGTACAATTATGCATTATGTTAGTGTATTATGGTAATAACCATTGTAGGCACTGTGGTAATTTGTTTTTCCTGTTTATTTGTTATAGAACCACAAATAAATACAAACTTACTTACTTACCAAACCACTTCGTCTGAGTGTGCATCCAACTGACCTCAAGTAAGATAAGCCAGAGTACAACTAATTGCTCCCCCCTCCTGATTGAGAACGTGTATCTGGTGAAATACCCCCCCATCCTGAATCGTGACTGATATCCCACAGCGAGTACTACCCTCCTGCAGCAACCCCTTACAGTTTCCCAGGGGAGTGTGGCCCCCCTTTCCCACACCGCATCAAATTTTTCAGTTTCACTCATTTCTCAGTTTATGGGTTATGGGTATGAGCCTGTGTAAAATACACTTTTTTTTTTGCAAACTCCAGCCTGGCTCTTCCCTGCTTCTCATTGATGAAGGGCTTCTTTCTTGCTTTATGGGTCTTCAGCGCTGCTTCTAGGAGCCTGTCCCACCAGTACGCTTCACACTTAATGTTTTCCATTCCTTTTGAAGGTCACTTGAGGTCATCCTCCGATTTGTTAGACACTGATGGATAAGTTGATGGTCATCTCTGGCATTAGAAGGTTGCTTCTGCCCTCTACCTGGCTGGTTTTTGATTTTTCCCAGTGTCTCCTGCTTCTTCACCCTGTTCTTGTGTACTGCGGTCTTAGAAACTCACGAGCATGGAAGCAGCCTGCCTCACAGTGTAGCCTTCTGCCAGCAGAACCAGGATTAAACCAGAATTTAACAATGCAGATTTTAAAAAAGTATATAGAGTGGTCTCTTAATTTTTTACAGAGCTGTGTATTGTTTATATGTACCTATTTTATCTTTTGGCTGCATGTTTGAACCTGAGACCAGTTTTCAAATGGAGTCTGTTTCAGAATACTACATTCACACCCCCAAAACCTTCATATCCCAAATACTGCATCATGAAAGGTGAAAATTGGTAGGTTTATGCTAGTGAAATAATGAAGATAGATGTTGCTGCTTTTAAATCATTAACAAGGTTGTTTATTGAAATGGTTTATTGAAAGGCATCTAACAATTTCAAACACATATGGAGATATAATAGACATTCGCCTCAGAATTATATTTTATGTAATTTTATCTTTAAAGTGACCTTATTAAATTTGTTCCCCGAAGTAATAATTTCATCCCACACCCTGAGTGCTTTTGCACGCTGGTTATATGTGCTGTTAGTGTGCTAACAGCATTTTCTACCCAGGGAGTCTGATCGAAACCCAAAATCAAGCTGCTGCTGTGAGCTCCTGCTGAGCACCCTGCTCGGAGGCATGTACACTCGACGGACGCTACGGAGTGTTTAACAGTGATTTCTATGATCTATATTCTTGTCCTCAGTAGGCGTTATGATGCTGATGTGTCACTGAACGTGTCAGCCAATGTAGTCCATATCTGTTTTGATATCTTACTCCTGGGGATACCTGCATTTCTAGGTACACATTGAACTGCTTATAGACTTTTCCCAGTTTAGACCGTAAACCCGAACTGGACTGTGCATGAGCAGATAAGTATCATTTCCGCTCACTACTGCTTCACGGCAGCTGGGCGATTTCACAAATTGATTTATTGCAGTTTTTTTTTTTTTAACAAAGGTTGTACTTAGCACTTATTTGAATTATTGTGTATATATGTGTTTTTAGGGGGCAGCATGGTGCTGCAGTGGTTAGCACTGTTGCCTCACACCTCTGGAACCTGGGTTCGAGTCTCCACCTGGGTCACATGCGTGCGGAGTTTGCATGTTCTCCCCATGTCATCGTGGGGTTTCCTCCGGGTACTCCGGTTTCCCCCCACAGTCCAAAAACATGCTGAGGCTAATTGGAGTTACTAAATTGCCCATAGGTGTGCATGTGAGAGTGCATGGTGTGCGAGTGTGCCCTGTGATGGGCTGACCCCCCATCCTGGGTTGTTCCCTGCCTCATGCCCATTGCTTCCGGGATAGGCTCCAGACCCCCCGTGACCCAGTAGGATAAGCAGTTTGGAAAATGGATGGATATGTGTTTTTAAATTACAAAGATTATTTTATTTAAAAATAGTATTTAGCACGATTTGGCTTATTACAGTTTAATAATAGTTTGTAATTATGACATGTTATAATGTATTTTTAAATTATTATAATCGTATTTTTTAATAATTTGTAATTAAAAAAATAGTCTGTGGTACATTGGGCGGAGCTACAATTTGGCCGTCATTGTTATTATGAATTATGACGTCATAAGTAGGAGGGGGAGCGTATCCCTTATTCTGATTGGTCGAGGGGTTATCTCCATATACCATACATTGCCGATAGGGAGCCATATGGTTTGGGTGATAAGGGTTGCTGTTAAACTTTAATAGAATAAAAATACATTACATGTATTTATTTGTGTTATTTTTAATTACGTTTTTAAGGAATAATAAAACATGTGGCAGGATGAATGCAAGCTAGCGCATACACATCTAGCGGGGCCCGTCAGGCCGCAGGCACGGGTTGTTAGGGGTAGGCACAAGCGCCACGGCGTATTTTAAAAGAATGTGGGGATCTGAACGGGCTGGTAGGAGTAGTTGCATGGCACTGGTAATTATACTATATTGGCAACCACTTGAGCCAGGTCATATGACCTACCAGGAAGTTATAAAAGGCTGCCAAGATGGAATCTCATTCTCTTGCTGCTGTGTTTTACAACTGGACATGGGGTGGGTTCTTCTTCCCTGTGGGTAAGGAAAGGAGTAGAGGGTTTGTTTGAGAACTTGAATGTTTCATTTTAATTTTACCAGGGTGACTGCTAGCAGCATGTAACTCTTCGTGGAGGACGCGGAGGTGACTGTTTGGAATTTTATCATTTGACGTGATCCCCTACGAGCTGATGGGCTACAGACACTGAGGCTCTGGTCACTTGGGTTATACTGTGGGATTTAAAAGGGTCTATGTTTCTTTGTTGATTGTTTCTTTGTACCTGTAGCATTGGAACGCTTCCTCTTGGTGTTGCTGTGCTGCGAGGGCATTAAGCATTCCTGCAAAGGACCAGACTAGCCACTGTTTTAGGTTTATTTGATAGGCTTGTAAGTTGTAAGTGTAATTGTAGTATTGTATTTTGGGCGGTGGACATCGGCCGCTACCCTCCCCTTATGTTTGTACATGGGATCTTTCTGTACAAGGCCGGATCCGCACAGGCTTTTGCTCTGCTGTTGGGGTGCCACACTGAGTGGACACTGTACTGTTGTATGTAGTGTTTGTCGTGTTGTATGCTGTGTGGTGTTGAGTTTTGCTGTTTTCTTTGTCACCAGGGGCCTCCTGAGCTGAGAGCTGCGTGTGCTGATCTGACCTTACCATCTGGAGGATAGTCAGCTGCCCCCCACCCCCAGCAACCTTCATTTGTCTGATTTTAGATATTTGTAATAGATATTTGTAATAAAGTGGATTGGGTTTTATTTTTACATGCCTCTTTGTTATTGTCCCTTTGCGGGGAGGGTTCGAACTTCGCCACGTTACAGAAGGAACATTAGGGGTTACCAGGAGGTGGCGTAGTCAGAGCAGTGTGGGTATTCTGTGCTTTGGGCACCACAAGAAAGCACCGAAATGTTTTAAAGGAACTTTAGCGTTAATTTTAAAGAGAAAAAAAAAGAATCAAGGAATAACCCTGTTAATTCTTGTTTAAATAAATTAACGCAAGAGAGTCGGCTCTTTAACGAAAACTGTGTGGCTCTATGCGCATGCGCTGCATGAGCGAGCCAGAGAGGAGAGCGCATTCGCTAATTTAATCAAGAATTAACCGCGTTATTCCTTGATTCTTGTTGAAATGCTTAGAGCGTTTTACTTTACATTGGCAGAAAAGTGCTTCATTACTTAAACCCCTATAACCATAACGTTAATTTGAAATAACAGGCGCTCCTCTGGTGTCGCCATTTTGAAACGGGCTGGCCAATATCGTTTCGACCGCTTTTTTCAAACAGACCTGCCGATTATGGCCGAGCTCTGGGACTCGCTCATTTCGCTGTTTAAATGCTTTCTTCAACCTAACACTGGTAAATAATGTTTTTCCTTCTAATTCTTTAAGCATGTTGATTAAATGTAATGAGTTTAAGTTTTCTTTTAAAACGACGTGCTGCATGTTAATTGCTTTCGCTTGTGCTTGTTTAAACTCAGCATTTGCTCTTCTGCTGCTTTCGGGCATGTTTGTACTGGTTTAAATTCCGCCTGCTTTCTTCTAAAATAACGCTAAAGTTTTTCTTAAACATTTTGGTGCTTGCTTTTAAAATACGCCGTGGCGCTTGTGCACACATGGCTGCGGCCGGACTGGTCCCCGCTGGACGTGTATTTTGCATTCATTCCGTTATGTTTTATTCCTTAAAGACGTAATTAAAAATACAACATAAATACATGTAATGTATTTTCATTCTATTAAAGTTTAAAGGCAACCCTTACCACCCAAACCATATGGCCCCCTATAGGCAACACGTGTAATAGACATTTGGAATATTCCTGACATTTAACATCTACTCACATTCAATTGAAAACACCTGTGTCTTCATTTTTAATGATTTATTTACAAGTATTTACATATTTCAGTAGTACTGATAGTCAGTGTTCTATGTTGAGTCGCATCTCCTCCCTTGCCTTGCTCTCCTTCACCATTGCCTTGCTCTCCTTCACCATTGCCTTGCTCTCCTTCACCATTGCCTTGCTCTCCTCCACCATTGCCTTGCTTTTCTCCACCATTGCCTTGCTTTTCTCCACCATTGCCTTGTACTCCTCCTCCATTGCCTTGCACTTCTCCTCCATTGCCCTGTACTTCTCCTCCATTGCCTTGCTCTCCTCCTCCATTGCCTTGCACTCCTCCACCATTGCCTTGCTCTCCTCCTCCATTGCCTTGCACTCCTTCACCATTGCCTTGCTCTCCTCCTCCTCCTCCATTGCCTTGTACTCCTCCATTGCCTTGTACTCCTCCTCCATTGCCTTGTATTCCTCCTCCATTGCCTTGTACTTCTCCTCCTCCTCCATTGCCTTGTACTTCTCCTCCTCCACCTTTGCCTGGCTCTCCTCCACCTTTGCCTGGCTCTCCTCCTTCACCGCCACTGTCTGGCTCTCCTCCTTCACCGCCACTGTCTGGCTCTCCTCCTTCACCGCCACTGTCTGGCTCTCCTCCTTCACCGCCACTGTCTGGCTCTCCTCCTTCACCGCCACTGTCTGGCTCTCCTCCTTCACCGCCAATGTCTGGCTATCCTCCATCGCCAATGTCTGGCTATCCTCCATCGCCAATGTCTGGCTGTCCTCCATCGCCAATGTCTGGCTGTCCTCCATCGCCAATGTCTGGCTGTCCTCCTCTATCGCCAATGTCTGGCTGTCCTCCTCTATCGCCAATGTCTGGCTGTCCTCCTCTATCGCCAATGTCTGGCTGTCCTCCTCTATCGCCAATGTCTGGCTGTCCTCCATCGCCACTGTCTGGCTCTCCACCACCATTTCCTTTTTTCCTTTCCCTTTTTTTGTAAAAAGCTTCTTCAGCCAGGATTTCTTTTTCTTTCCTTCTTTGTCCTTTTTTCTTTCCTCCTTTGCGTCTATAGCTTCTCCAGCGTCCTTTGGTACCGCTGGGGGCCTAAAGCAATTGAGAAAAATCCACTTCATATTGAGATGCTTCTTCTTCGAAATCAGATTTGTTTTGAAGTGGTATTGGTGCCTACAGCAGAATTTATACCTTCAGAATGATGACGTCAGAGTTGTCACGGTAACATTGTGTTCTAGAATTCAACTGTAGGTGCCATATTTGGTCAGTGGTTCAATTTTTTTTAAATTCTCTGCATTTTTTATATGCTTTATTCAGCTCATATTCTGCAGCATATATTGTATGAATTTCCATATTTACCTTAATTAGTTTACTCGCAGATAATATTCTGTACTTGCAAATAGGGATATAGGAAAATAGGTCCGATATCAGCCAAAAAAAAAACTATCGGATTATATCGGACTGCGTTAAAAATCTCCGATATAAGCAGTCCGTTCCGCTAAAATCTCCGTTACAGCTATTCTATCCAGCAGCGTCCAGAGCCAGCGTGCAAAGCCCACGTGATCACAACACTGCTTGCTAGCGAAGTAGCGAAGAAAAAGACCGATGTCGGTCGTGTGGCAGTATTTTTCATTAAAGTCCGAAAAAGACAGTGTGGCTCAGTGCAACACTTGTCATGCACAAGTTTCCCGTGGTGGAACAGAACCGGGAAAGTTTAATACGTCCAACCTCATCGCGCATTTGAAGCAGCATCACAAAACTCTGCATGAGGACTTTCGCAAGACCACTGAGTTAAAGAAACAAATTGAAATTGAAACTTTGGACACTCAACCTTTAGCAGTTGGTCAATTAACAATTTTTTTTTCTTATGTTCCTGCTCTCAGCTGTTCCTACCATTTGCTGATGGTAAAAAATAAATAACTGAAGTGACCTTTAATTAGTATTTTGCACTTTAAAAAATATATTTTTGTTTATTTAATTAAGATATTTTTCAGGGTCTTAATATTTATTCTTTAATTCTTTTTTATATATTCTTATGTAAAAGGTTCACATTTATGCAACCAATAGTTAATAAATTGGTCGTTTTTTTCCCATACTTACTGTTGCTGACTTTTGTTCTCAGTTTGATCTAGCCGTTCATACAGTCCCTGACAAAAGTCTTGTCGCTTGTGTACAAATTGACCTCAAGTGCCGCTGAAATATATTTCTAATCAAGATTTTTTTACAAGAAATGGCTCATTTTATTCCCAACAGCTTTTGTAGTAATGTTTCAGTGCAAAACGAAACTGTCAAAAAGTATTCTAATATTCAAAGCTTGGTAAAGCCCATTGAGTCCATTTTTTCAAAGACATAAGTGTTGTCGCCTTGTCATATGAGCTTCACCTGTGACTAATAATGGATCAATTAGGTCTCAGGTGTGTATAAAAAGAACCCCACTACACTAGACCTTCACATCAACTGCAACTAGACCTCTGCAAACATGCCTAAGATTCACCCTGAGACTAAAGTGTTGATCATCAAGAGGCTGAAGACCGGATCCACTGCTGATGTGGCAGACACCTTCAATGTGTCTCAGCGTCAAGTACAGAGGATAAAAAAAAGATTTGAAGAGACTGGAGACGTTTTTGACAAGCCCAGGTCAGGCAGACCCTGCAAGACAACTGCTCCACGAGACCGTTTGTTGGTTCGAAAATCCAAGGCCAGCCCATTTTCCACTGCAGCAGAACTCCACGAGACCTGGTCACCTGAAGTCCCTGTGTCAACCAGAACAGTTTGTCGGATTCTGTCTGGAAATGGCCTCCATGGTCGAATCAGTGCCCAGAAGCCAGCACTGAACAAAAGACAATTGAAAAACCGTGTGGCATTTGCCAAAGCCCACAGCCTGCTAAAAGGATGGGCGCTGGAAAAGTGGCAGAAGGTGGATTTTTCAGATGAATCTTCTGTTGAATTACACCACAGTCGCCACAAATATTGCAGGAGACCTACTGGAGCCCGCATGGATCCGAGATTCACCCAGAAAACAGTGAAGTTTGGTGGTGGAAAAATCATGGTCTGGGGTTACATCCAGTATGGGGGTGTGCGAGAGATCTGCAGGGTGGAAGGCAACATCAAAAGTCTGACATACCAAGAAATCTTAGCTACCTTTTATATTCCCAACCATAAAAGAGGCCAAATTCTGTAGCAGGATGGTGCTCCATCACATACTTCCATCTCCACATCAAAGTTTCTCAAGGCGTAGAAGATCAAGATGCTCCAGTATTGGCCAGCCCAGTCACCAGACATGAACATCATTGAGCATGTGTGGGGTAGGATGAAAGAGGAAGCATGGAAGATGAAACCTAAGAATATTGATGAACTCTGGGAGGCATGCAAGACTGCTTTCTTTGCTATTCCTGATGACTTCATCAATAAATTGTATGAATCCTTGCCAAACCGCATGGATGCAGTCCTTCAAGCTCATGGAAGTCATACTTTAATACAAGATATTAAATTTGGATCTCACAGCACCACTACTTAATTTGCTGACATATTTTTGTATTTGCAGTACATTTGGTCAATTTCTGTATAGGCGACAAAACTTTTGTCTTGCCAAAATTTTGACCTTTCTGTCTTTATTAAATGATAAATCTTTTTTCAGTGAAACTACTTCATTTCAATGCATTAAACATCATTTGGTAGGGTTTTAGCTTTTCATATGAGCTATTTGTAACATCAATTGATTAATTAAAAGTCAAGTTAATAGCAGGTGTTTCTACAAAATAGATAAGCAACAAGACTTTTGTCAGGGACTGTACATTCCACACAACGAAATGGGTAAAAGTATTCATGATTTGTGCTGATTATTGTATCGGATTTGTATCGGTATCGGTTAGTACTGAAGGCTGCAATATCGGTATCGTATCGGAAGTTAAAACGTTGTATCGGGACATCCCTACTTGCAAACAATGCAGAAACCTACCAAACATTGCCGGGCCGTTCCTGTGCTCACAGAGCGTAGTGAGCTTTACTTTACTCAGGAGGAGGACAGGCTCACATTTTCTGACCGTGGCCTTGCTGTGCTATATTGTGAAAGGTGCTGAACTTAGTGATGAGACAGTTAATACCCAGATTCTGGAGATCGTCAAAGTGAGGCCCAGTGACTTCAAGCTGGGAATCGGGGCTTGCTAAGTTTATGCAATATCACGTGACCGATGACTTCCGATTCATCCTGAGGTGTAAGAGGCTTCGAATCCTGTTGGCTCTTCAAAACTTTTATATAAGTGAGATGATTCTAATTAGCAATGGTAGTGGAGGCCAGTTTAACCAAAGAACCAACCGCCAGGTGATGGGTCACAGCAAGGAGGGGTATGGGGTTGGGTTTCAGTGTTTGGGTACATTTAATGGAGGTAAGATAAAACATTTGGTAAGGTTTAGCAGCGTCTGTAATATCCCTGCATTGTAGGCAGAGCTTTCTGGATAGATTCTGGACACACACACCCTCGTATTGGACAAATTGATTCAGAAAATGGATGGATGGATGGATGGAATGCAGTGTTTTTCATGTGTTTTCATGAGTGGAAGTGAACTTTTACAGAACTGAGTATTTGAGTAAGTAGGAGAAAAATCCATTTTTCATTAATCTTATTGCCTGTATTTTTGCCCCTTATTTTGAGCTGTTTTAAATGCTGCACTGTTCAGTTGCAAATGGTAGGTCCCTCTGAATCCCATCTTCGCTTTACTCCACCTCCTGTTATTCACAGGTATCTGACTCTCGAATCCGGCTGAAATGATCCCAGTCGATTTTCCAATCTCCGCCTTTTCTATTTGGCAGAATGCACAGCCTGGATCCAAACTGCCTTCCTTCCCAGTTGGACTAACAGTTGGCTCCACCTGACACTCTATACCATTTAAACCTCAGCTGATCACAGAGCTTATTGCAGGATGTGCGTTTGTTCCTCTCCATGTGTTGTGGGGCTGCCTTGCCTAACTCCTATAGTAAGGAGAAGGTCATAAACTTGTGTTCTTATGTTTTAATAATTCTGAAATGGGTACGAAATGAGCAGCAGGACGATATAGAGCTAAAAGGTGCGATTTTTCTAGCACTACGATTTTCTAGCACTAAGAAAGGCAGCACTGCCTTGCTGAATGTGATTTCTGTGGCAAAAAGATGGTGATATTGCTGGCAAGCGGTCTTTTTATTAAACTCAAATGTAACTCTGTCAAAGTACAATTTTACCAGGGTCCCTGAATTCGCTTGAGATGCTCTGTTAAATGAACCCCCCAGAAGACAGAATGAAGCTGTAATTCATACAGGTGGCAAAACTAAAATGTCTCTTGGTAATTTCATCAGGGCGGTGATGGAATTACAAATGTGCATGTTTTCGGCGAGTAATGGATGAGGTGATATGAAACATGCAGTTGTCTGTAATCGCTGCAGCTTTGGGGAAAAAAACTAGCATCCCTTTAAAATTCATTACATTAGGATGGCAGGCAGAGGTCACTGCAGTTTGGACGTGCCAGGAACAGAGGAATAAAGCCAAGTAGAATGTATGGAACTTCCAGTCTTTCTGTAATATTTCACAGAGTAAGGCATAACTAAAGGCACTGCTGAGAAAATGAGCGTAGAGGATTACAGTAGTAAAATGGTAATCCCTACTATATACACTCCATATACGATACACGTTTTATATACATTTTATTATGTATACATATTTTATATGCAGCTCTGGAAACAAGAGACCGCATGTTGGAAAGGCTCTTGTAGCTTTAAGGAACACTGCTGCGTGCAAAGGACTGTGGGTGCACGCGTGACGAGAGCGCGCGGGAGAGCCTGAAGGAGTAGGCAGCACGTCGGCGAGCTGCAGTTTATGTGTAGTTAGTTTAGTTGTTCCTGGCAGTAAATACAGTCCCTGGTTTTTATGTATGCGTCACTGACGAATGTAAGTACTAAGTTTATTGATTATAAGTGATAAGTGACGCTGTGCTAATTTAGTTTACTTAATTGCGCGGCTAGGTTAACGTGACCTAGCTTGCTTACTGTTATAATTATCGCTGACGAGTGTTCAGTTGTATACCTCGGAAAGATATTTGCGTTTATTTCCCGTCCAATCATTCCCTCTAATACGAATTGTTGCTAATGTAATGTATTGTTGTGGGTATAGCCGAACTTATCAATGTTAAGGCGATGTGGTACAATTATGCATTATGTTAGTGTATTATGGATAATAACCATTGTAAGCACTGTGGTAATTTGTTTTTCCTGTTTATTTGTTATAGAACCACAAATAAATACAAACTTACTTACTTACCAAACCACTTCGTCTGAGTGTGCATCCAACTGACCTCAAGTAAGATAAGCCAGAGTACAACTAATTGCTCCCCCCTCCTGATTGAGAACGTGTATCTGGTGAAATACCCCCCCATCCTGAATCGTGACTGATATCCCACAGCGAGTACTACCCTCCTGCAGCAACCCCTTACAGTTTCCCAGGGGAGTGTGGCCCCCCTTTCCCACACCGCATCAAATTTTTCAGTTTCACTCATTTCTCAGTTTATGGGTTATGGGTATGAGCCTGTGTAAAATACACTTTTTTTTTGCAAACTCCAGCCTGGCTCTTCCCTGCTTCTCATTGATGAAGGGCTTCTTTCTTGCTTTATGGGTCTTCAGCGCTGCTTCTAGGAGCCTGTCCCACCAGTACGCTTCACACTTAATGTTTTCCATTCCTTTTGAAGGTCACTTGAGGTCATCCTCCGATTTGTTAGACACTGATGGATAAGTTGATGGTCATCTCTGGCATTAGAAGGTTGCTTCTGCCCTCTACCTGGCTGGTTTTTGATTTTTCCCAGTGTCTCCTGCTTCTTCACCCTGTTCTTGTGTACTGCGGTCTTAGAAACTCACGAGCATGGAAGCAGCCTGCCTCACAGTGTAGCCTTCTGCCAGCAGAACCAGGATTAAACCAGAATTTAACAATGCAGATTTTAAAAAAGTATATAGAGTGGTCTCTTAATTTTTTACAGAGCTGTGTATTGTTTATATGTACCTATTTTATCTTTTGGCTGCATGTTTGAGCCTGAGACCAGTTTTCAAATGGAGTCTGTTTCAGAATACTACATTCACACCCCCAAAACCTTCATATCCCAAATACTGCATCATGAAAGGTGAAAATTGGTAGGTTTATGCTAGTGAAATAATGAAGATAGATGTTGCTGCTTTTAAATCATTAACAAGGTTGTTTATTGAAATGGTTTATTGAAAGGCATCTAACAATTTCAAACACATATGGAGATATAATAGACATTCGCCTCAGAATTATATTTTATGTAATTTTATCTTTAAAGTGACCTTATTAAATTTGTTCCCCGAAGTAATAATTTCATCCCACACTCTGAGTGCTTTTGCACGCTGGTTATATGTGCTGTTAGTGTGCTAACAGCATTTTCTACCCAGGGAGTCTGATCGAAACCCAAAATCAAGCTGCTGCTGTGAGCTCCTGCTGAGCACCCTGCTCGGAGGCATGTACACTCGACGGACGCTACGGAGTGTTTAACAGTGATTTCTATGATCTATATTCTTGTCCTCAGTAGGCGTTATGATGCTGATGTGTCACTGAACGTGTCAGCCAATGTAGTCCATATCTGTTTTGATATCTTACTCCTGGGGATACCTGCATTTCTAGGTACACATTGAACTGCTTATAGACTTTTCCCAGTTTAGACCGTAAACCCGAACTGGACTGTGCATGAGCAGATAAGTATCATTTCCGCTCACTACTGCTTCACGGCAGCTGGGCGATTTCACAAATTGATTTATTGCAGTTTTTTTTTTTTTAACAAAGGTTGTACTTAGCACTTATTTGAATTATTGTGTATATATGTGTTTTTAGGGGGCAGCATGGTGCTGCAGTGGTTAGCACTGTTGCCTCACACCTCTGGAACCTGGGTTCGAGTCTCCACCTGGGTCACATGCGTGCGGAGTTTGCATGTTCTCCCCATGTCATCGTGGGGTTTCCTCCGGGTACTCCGGTTTCCCCCCACAGTCCAAAAACATGCTGAGGCTAATTGGAGTTACTAAATTGCCCATAGGTGTGCATGTGAGAGTGCATGGTGTGCGAGTGTGCCCTGTGATGGGCTGACCCCCCATCCTGGGTTGTTCCCTGCCTCATGCCCATTGCTTCCGGGATAGGCTCCAGACCCCCCGTGACCCAGTAGGATAAGCAGTTTGGAAAATGGATGGATATGTGTTTTTAAATTACAAAGATTATTTTATTTAAAAATAGTATTTAGCACGATTTGGCTTATTACAGTTTAATAATAGTTTGTAATTATGACATGTTATAATGTATTTTTAAATTATTATAATCGTATTTTTTAATAATTTGTAATTAAAAAAATAGTCTGTGGTACATTGGGCGGAGCTACAATTTGGCCGTCATTGTTATTATGAATTATGACGTCATAAGTAGGAGGGGGAGCGTATCCCTTATTCTGATTGGTCGAGGGGTTATCTCCATATACCATACATTGCCGATAGGGAGCCATATGGTTTGGGTGATAAGGGTTGCTGTTAAACTTTAATAGAATAAAAATACATTACATGTATTTATTTGTGTTATTTTTAATTACGTTTTTAAGGAATAATAAAACATGTGGCAGGATGAATGCAAGCTAGCGCATACACATCTAGCGGGGCCCGTCAGGCCGCAGGCACGGGTTGTTAGGGGTAGGCACAAGCGCCACGGCGTATTTTAAAAGAATGTGGGGATCTGAACGGGCTGGTAGGAGTAGTTGCATGGCACTGGTAATTATACTATATTGGCAACCACTTGAGCCAGGTCATATGACCTACCAGGAAGTTATAAAAGGCTGCCAAGATGGAATCTCATTCTCTTGCTGCTGTGTTTTACAACTGGACATGGGGTGGGTTCTTCTTCCCTGTGGGTAAGGAAAGGAGTAGAGGGTTTGTTTGAGAACTTGAATGTTTCATTTTAATTTTACCAGGGTGACTGCTAGCAGCATGTAACTCTTCGTGGAGGACGCGGAGGTGACTGTTTGGAATTTTATCATTTGACGTGATCCCCTACGAGCTGATGGGCTACAGACACTGAGGCTCTGGTCACTTGGGTTATACTGTGGGATTTAAAAGGGTCTATGTTTCTTTGTTGATTGTTTCTTTGTACCTGTAGCATTGGAACGCTTCCTCTTGGTGTTGCTGTGCTGCGAGGGCATTAAGCATTCCTGCAAAGGACCAGACTAGCCACTGTTTTAGGTTTATTTGATAGGCTTGTAAGTTGTAAGTGTAATTGTAGTATTGTATTTTGGGCGGTGGACATCGGCCGCTACCCTCCCCTTATGTTTGTACATGGGATCTTTCTGTACAAGGCCGGATCCGCACAGGCTTTTGCTCTGCTGTTGGGGTGCCACACTGAGTGGACACTGTACTGTTGTATGTAGTGTTTGTCGTGTTGTATGCTGTGTGGTGTTGAGTTTTGCTGTTTTCTTTGTCACCAGGGGCCTCCTGAGCTGAGAGCTGCGTGTGCTGATCTGACCTTACCATCTGGAGGATAGTCAGCTGCCCCCCACCCCCAGCAACCTTCATTTGTCTGATTTTAGATATTTGTAATAGATATTTGTAATAAAGTGGATTGGGTTTTATTTTTACATGCCTCTTTGTTATTGTCCCTTTGCGGGGAGGGTTCGAACTTCGCCACGTTACAGAAGGAACATTAGGGGTTACCAGGAGGTGGCGTAGTCAGAGCAGTGTGGGTATTCTGTGCTTTGGGCACCACAAGAAAGCACCGAAATGTTTTAAAGGAACTTTAGCGTTAATTTTAAAGAGAAAAAAAAAGAATCAAGGAATAACCCTGTTAATTCTTGTTTAAATAAATTAACGCAAGAGAGTCGGCTCTTTAACGAAAACTGTGTGGCTCTATGCGCATGCGCTGCATGAGCGAGCCAGAGAGGAGAGCGCATTCGCTAATTTAATCAAGAATTAACCGCGTTATTCCTTGATTCTTGTTGAAATGCTTAGAGCGTTTTACTTTACATTGGCAGAAAAGTGCTTCATTACTTAAACCCCTATAACCATAACGTTAATTTGAAATAACAGGCGCTCCTCTGGTGTCGCCATTTTGAAACGGGCTGGCCAATATCGTTTCGACCGCTTTTTTCAAACAGACCTGCCGATTATGGCCGAGCTCTGGGACTCGCTCATTTCGCTGTTTAAATGCTTTCTTCAACCTAACACTGGTAAATAATGTTTTTCCTTCTAATTCTTTAAGCATGTTGATTAAATGTAATGAGTTTAAGTTTTCTTTTAAAACGACGTGCTGCATGTTAATTGCTTTCGCTTGTGCTTGTTTAAACTCAGCATTTGCTCTTCTGCTGCTTTCGGGCATGTTTGTACTGGTTTAAATTCCGCCTGCTTTCTTCTAAAATAACGCTAAAGTTTTTCTTAAACATTTTGGTGCTTGCTTTTAAAATACGCCGTGGCGCTTGTGCACACATGGCTGCGGCCGGACTGGTCCCCGCTGGACGTGTATTTTGCATTCATTCCGTTATGTTTTATTCCTTAAAGACGTAATTAAAAATACAACATAAATACATGTAATGTATTTTCATTCTATTAAAGTTTAAAGGCAACCCTTACCACCCAAACCATATGGCCCCCTATAGGCAACACGTGTAATAGACATTTGGAATATTCCTGACATTTAACATCTACTCACATTCAATTGAAAACACCTGTGTCTTCATTTTTAATGATTTATTTACAAGTATTTACATATTTCAGTAGTACTGATAGTCAGTGTTCTATGTTGAGTCGCATCTCCTCCCTTGCCTTGCTCTCCTTCACCATTGCCTTGCTCTCCTTCACCATTGCCTTGCTCTCCTCCACCATTGCCTTGCTTTTCTCCACCATTGCCTTGTACTCCTCCTCCATTGCCTTGCACTTCTCCTCCATTGCCCTGTACTTCTCCTCCATTGCCTTGCTCTCCTCCTCCATTGCCTTGCACTCCTCCACCATTGCCTTGCTCTCCTCCTCCATTGCCTTGCACTCCTTCACCATTGCCTTGCTCTCCTCCTCCTCCTCCATTGCCTTGTACTCCTCCTCCATTGCCTTGTATTCCTCCTCCATTGCCTTGTACTTCTCCTCCTCCTCCATTGCCTTGTACTTCTCCTCCTCCACCTTTGCCTGGCTCTCCTCCACCTTTGCCTGGCTCTCCTCCTTCACCGCCACTGTCTGGCTCTCCTCCTTCACCGCCACTGTCTGGCTCTCCTCCTTCACCGCCACTGTCTGGCTCTCCTCCTTCACCGCCACTGTCTGGCTCTCCTCCTTCACCGCCAATGTCTGGCTATCCTCCATCGCCAATGTCTGGCTATCCTCCATCGCCAATGTCTGGCTGTCCTCCATCGCCAATGTCTGGCTGTCCTCCATCGCCAATGTCTGGCTGTCCTCCTCTATCGCCAATGTCTGGCTGTCCTCCTCTATCGCCAATGTCTGGCTGTCCTCCTCTATCGCCAATGTCTGGCTGTCCTCCTCTATCGCCAATGTCTGGCTGTCCTCCATCGCCACTGTCTGGCTCTCCACCACCATTGCCTTTTTTCCTTTCCCTTTTTTTGTAAAAAGCTTCTTCAGCCAGGATTTCTTTTTCTTTCCTTCTTTGTCCTTTTTTCTTTCCTCCTTTGCGTCTATAGCTTCTCCAGCGTCCTTTGGTACCGCTGGGGGCCTAAAGCAATTGAGAAAAATCCACTTCATATTGAGATGCTTCTTCTTCGAAATCAGATTTGTTTTGAAGTGGTATTGGTGCCTACAGCAGAATTTATACCTTCAGAATGATGACGTCAGAGTTGTCACGGTAACATTGTGTTCTAGAATTCAACTGTAGGTGCCATATTTGGTCAGTGGTTCAATTTTTTTTAAATTCTCTGCATTTTTTATATGCTTTATTCAGCTCATATTCTGCAGCATATATTGTATGAATTTCCATATTTACCTTAATTAGTTTACTCGCAGATAATATTCTGTACTTGCAAATAGGGATATAGGAAAATAGGTCCGATATCAGCCAAAAAAAAAAACTATCGGATTATATCGGACTGCGTTAAAAATCTCCGATATAAGCAGTCCGTTCCGCTAAAATCTCCGTTACAGCTATTCTATCCAGCAGCGTCCAGAGCCAGCGTGCAAAGCCCACGTGATCACAACACTGCTTGCTAGCGAAGTAGCGAAGAAAAAGACCGATGTCGGTCGTGTGGCAGTATTTTTCATTAAAGTCCGAAAAAGACAGTGTGGCTCAGTGCAACACTTGTCATGCACAAGTTTCCCGTGGTGGAACAGAACCGGGAAAGTTTAATACGTCCAACCTCATCGCGCATTTGAAGCAGCATCACAAAACTCTGCATGAGGACTTTCGCAAGACCACTGAGTTAAAGAAACAAATTGAAATTGAAACTTTGGACACTCAACCTTTAGCAGTTGGTCAATTAACAATTTTTTTTTCTTATGTTCCTGCTCTCAGCTGTTCCTACCATTTGCTGATGGTAAAAAATAAATAACTGAAGTGACCTTTAATTAGTATTTTGCACTTTAAAAAATATATTTTTGTTTATTTAATTAAGATATTTTTCAGGGTCTTAATATTTATTCTTTAATTCTTTTTTATATATTCTTATGTAAAAGGTTCACATTTATGCAACCAATAGTTAATAAATTGGTCGTTTTTTTCCCATACTTACTGTTGCTGACTTTTGTTCTCAGTTTGATCTAGCCGTTCATACAGTCCCTGACAAAAGTCTTGTCGCTTGTGTACAAATTGACCTCAAGTGCCGCTGAAATATATTTCTAATCAAGATTTTTTTACAAGAAATGGCTCATTTTATTCCCAACAGCTTTTGTAGTAATGTTTCAGTGCAAAACGAAACTGTCAAAAAGTATTCTAATATTCAAAGCTTGGTAAAGCCCATTGAGTCCATTTTTTCAAAGACATAAGTGTTGTCGCCTTGTCATATGAGCTTCACCTGTGACTAATAATGGATCAATTAGGTCTCAGGTGTGTATAAAAAGAACCCCACTACACTAGACCTTCACATCAACTGCAACTAGACCTCTGCAAACATGCCTAAGATTCACCCTGAGACTAAAGTGTTGATCATCAAGAGGCTGAAGACCGGATCCACTGCTGATGTGGCAGACACCTTCAATGTGTCTCAGCGTCAAGTACAGAGGATAAAAAAAAGATTTGAAGAGACTGGAGACGTTTTTGACAAGCCCAGGTCAGGCAGACCCTGCAAGACAACTGCTCCACGAGACCGTTTGTTGGTTCGAAAATCCAAGGCCAGCCCATTTTCCACTGCAGCAGAACTCCACGAGACCTGGTCACCTGAAGTCCCTGTGTCAACCAGAACAGTTTGTCGGATTCTGTCTGGAAATGGCCTCCATGGTCGAATCAGTGCCCAGAAGCCAGCACTGAACAAAAGACAATTGAAAAACCGTGTGGCATTTGCCAAAGCCCACAGCCTGCTAAAAGGATGGGCGCTGGAAAAGTGGCAGAAGGTGGATTTTTCAGATGAATCTTCTGTTGAATTACACCACAGTCGCCACAAATATTGCAGGAGACCTACTGGAGCCCGCATGGATCCGAGATTCACCCAGAAAACAGTGAAGTTTGGTGGTGGAAAAATCATGGTCTGGGGTTACATCCAGTATGGGGGTGTGCGAGAGATCTGCAGGGTGGAAGGCAACATCAAAAGTCTGACATACCAAGAAATCTTAGCTACCTTTTATATTCCCAACCATAAAAGAGGCCAAATTCTGTAGCAGGATGGTGCTCCATCACATACTTCCATCTCCACATCAAAGTTTCTCAAGGCGTAGAAGATCAAGATGCTCCAGTATTGGCCAGCCCAGTCACCAGACATGAACATCATTGAGCATGTGTGGGGTAGGATGAAAGAGGAAGCATGGAAGATGAAACCTAAGAATATTGATGAACTCTGGGAGGCATGCAAGACTGCTTTCTTTGCTATTCCTGATGACTTCATCAATAAATTGTATGAATCCTTGCCAAACCGCATGGATGCAGTCCTTCAAGCTCATGGAAGTCATACTTTAATACAAGATATTAAATTTGGATCTCACAGCACCACTACTTAATTTGCTGACATATTTTTGTATTTGCAGTACATTTGGTCAATTTCTGTATAGGCGACAAAACTTTTGTCTTGCCAAAATTTTGACCTTTCTGTCTTTATTAAATGATAAATCTTTTTTCAGTGAAACTACTTCATTTCAATGCATTAAACATCATTTGGTAGGGTTTTAGCTTTTCATATGAGCTATTTGTAACATCAATTGATTAATTAAAAGTCAAGTTAATAGCAGGTGTTTCTACAAAATAGATAAGCAACAAGACTTTTGTCAGGGACTGTACATTCCACACAACGAAATGGGTAAAAGTATTCATGATTTGTGCTGATTATTGTATCGGATTTGTATCGGTATCGGTTAGTACTGAAGGCTGCAATATCGGTATCGTATCGGAAGTTAAAACGTTGTATCGGGACATCCCTACTTGCAAACAATGCAGAAACCTACCAAACATTGCCGGGCCGTTCCTGTGCTCACAGAGCGTAGTGAGCTTTACTTTACTCAGGAGGAGGACAGGCTCACATTTTCTGACCGTGGCCTTGCTGTGCTATATTGTGAAAGGTGCTGAACTTAGTGATGAGACAGTTAATACCCAGATTCTGGAGATCGTCAAAGTGAGGCCCAGTGACTTCAAGCTGGGAATCGGGGCTTGCTAAGTTTATGCAATATCACGTGACCGATGACTTCCGATTCATCCTGAGGTGTAAGAGGCTTCGAATCCTGTTGGCTCTTCAAAACTTTTATATAAGTGAGATGATTCTAATTAGCAATGGTAGTGGAGGCCAGTTTAACCAAAGAACCAACCGCCAGGTGATGGGTCACAGCAAGGAGGGGTATGGGGTTGGGTTTCAGTGTTTGGGTACATTTAATGGAGGTAAGATAAAACATTTGGTAAGGTTTAGCAGCGTCTGTAATATCCCTGCATTGTAGGCAGAGCTTTCTGGATAGATTCTGGACACACACACCCTCGTATTGGACAAATTGATTCAGAAAATGGATGGATGGATGGATGGAATGCAGTGTTTTTCATGTGTTTTCATGAGTGGAAGTGAACTTTTACAGAACTGAGTATTTGAGTAAGTAGGAGAAAAATCCATTTTTCATTAATCTTATTGCCTGTATTTTTGCCCCTTATTTTGAGCTGTTTTAAATGCTGCACTTTTCAGTTGCAAATGGTAGGTCCCTCTGAATCCCATCTTCGCTTTACTCCACCTCCTGTTATTCACAGGTATCTGACTCTCGAATCCGGCTGAAATGATCCCAGTCGATTTTCCAATCTCCGCCTTTTCTATTTGGCAGAATGCACAGCCTGGATCCAAACTGCCTTCCTTCCCAGTTGGACTAACAGTTGGCTCCACCTGACACTCTATACCATTTAAACCTCAGCTGATCACAGAGCTTATTGCAGGATGTGCGTTTGTTCCTCTCCATGTGTTGTGGGGCTGCCTTGCCTAACTCCTATAGTAAGGAGAAGGTCATAAACTTGTGTTCTTATGTTTTAATAATTCTGAAATGGGTACGAAATGAGCAGCAGGACGATATAGAGCTAAAAGGTGCGATTTTTCTAGCACTACGATTTTCTAGCACTAAGAAAGGCAGCACTGCCTTGCTGAATGTGATTTCTGTGGCAAAAAGATGGTGATATTGCTGGCAAGCGGTCTTTTTATTAAACTCAAATGTAACTCTGTCAAAGTACAATTTTACCAGGGTCCCTGAATTCGCTTGAGATGCTCTGTTAAATGAACCCCCCAGAAGACAGAATGAAGCTGTAATTCATACAGGTGGCAAAACTAAAATGTCTCTTGGTAATTTCATCAGGGCGGTGATGGAATTACAAATGTGCATGTTTTCGGCGAGTAATGGATGAGGTGATATGAAACATGCAGTTGTCTGTAATCGCTGCAGCTTTGGGGAAAAAAACTAGCATCCCTTTAAAATTCATTACATTAGGATGGCAGGCAGAGGTCACTGCAGTTTGGACGTGCCAGGAACAGAGGAATAAAGCCAAGTAGAATGTATGGAACTTCCAGTCTTTCTGTAATATTTCACAGAGTAAGGCATAACTAAAGGCACTGCTGAGAAAATGAGCGTAGAGGATTACAGTAGTAAAATGGTAATCCCTACTATATACACTCCATATACGATACACGTTTTATATACATTTTATTATGTATACATATTTTATATGCAGCTCTGGAAACAAGAGACCGCATGTTGGAAAGGCTCTTGTAGCTTTAAGGAACACTGCTGCGTGCAAAGGACTGTGGGTGCACGCGTGACGAGAGCGCGCGGGAGAGCCTGAAGGAGTAGGCAGCACGTCGGCGAGCTGCAGTTTATGTGTAGTTAGTTTAGTTGTTCCTGGCAGTAAATACAGTCCCTGGTTTTTATGTATGCGTCACTGACGAATGTAAGTACTAAGTTTATTGATTATAAGTGATAAGTGACGCTGTGCTAATTTAGTTTACTTAATTGCGCGGCTAGGTTAACGTGACCTAGCTTGCTTACTGTTATAATTATCGCTGACGAGTGTTCAGTTGTATACCTCGGAAAGATATTTGCGTTTATTTCCCGTCCAATCATTCCCTCTAATACGAATTGTTGCTAATGTAATGTATTGTTGTGGGTATAGCCGAACTTATCAATGTTAAGGCGATGTGGTACAATTATGCATTATGTTAGTGTATTATGGTAATAACCATTGTAGGCACTGTGGTAATTTGTTTTTCCTGTTTATTTGTTATAGAACCACAAATAAATACAAACTTACTTACTTACCAAACCACTTCGTCTGAGTGTGCATCCAACTGACCTCAAGTAAGATAAGCCAGAGTACAACTAATTGCTCCCCCCTCCTGATTGAGAACGTGTATCTGGTGAAATACCCCCCCATCCTGAATCGTGACTGATATCCCACAGCGAGTACTACCCTCCTGCAGCAACCCCTTACAGTTTCCCAGGGGAGTGTGGCCCCCCTTTCCCACACCGCATCAAATTTTTCAGTTTCACTCATTTCTCAGTTTATGGGTTATGGGTATGAGCCTGTGTAAAATACACTTTTTTTTTGCAAACTCCAGCCTGGCTCTTCCCTGCTTCTCATTGATGAAGGGCTTCTTTCTTGCTTTATGGGTCTTCAGCGCTGCTTCTAGGAGCCTGTCCCACCAGTACGCTTCACACTTAATGTTTTCCATTCCTTTTGAAGGTCACTTGAGGTCATCCTCCGATTTGTTAGACACTGATGGATAAGTTGATGGTCATCTCTGGCATTAGAAGGTTGCTTCTGCCCTCTACCTGGCTGGTTTTTGATTTTTCCCAGTGTCTCCTGCTTCTTCACCCTGTTCTTGTGTACTGCGGTCTTAGAAACTCACGAGCATGGAAGCAGCCTGCCTCACAGTGTAGCCTTCTGCCAGCAGAACCAGGATTAAACCAGAATTTAACAATGCAGATTTTAAAAAAGTATATAGAGTGGTCTCTTAATTTTTTACAGAGCTGTGTATTGTTTATATGTACCTATTTTATCTTTTGGCTGCATGTTTGAACCTGAGACCAGTTTTCAAATGGAGTCTGTTTCAGAATACTACATTCACACCCCCAAAACCTTCATATCCCAAATACTGCATCATGAAAGGTGAAAATTGGTAGGTTTATGCTAGTGAAATAATGAAGATAGATGTTGCTGCTTTTAAATCATTAACAAGGTTGTTTATTGAAATGGTTTATTGAAAGGCATCTAACAATTTCAAACACATATGGAGATATAATAGACATTCGCCTCAGAATTATATTTTATGTAATTTTATCTTTAAAGTGACCTTATTAAATTTGTTCCCCGAAGTAATAATTTCATCCCACACCCTGAGTGCTTTTGCACGCTGGTTATATGTGCTGTTAGTGTGCTAACAGCATTTTCTACCCAGGGAGTCTGATCGAAACCCAAAATCAAGCTGCTGCTGTGAGCTCCTGCTGAGCACCCTGCTCGGAGGCATGTACACTCGACGGACGCTACGGAGTGTTTAACAGTGATTTCTATGATCTATATTCTTGTCCTCAGTAGGCGTTATGATGCTGATGTGTCACTGAACGTGTCAGCCAATGTAGTCCATATCTGTTTTGATATCTTACTCCTGGGGATACCTGCATTTCTAGGTACACATTGAACTGCTTATAGACTTTTCCCAGTTTAGACCGTAAACCCGAACTGGACTGTGCATGAGCAGATAAGTATCATTTCCGCTCACTACTGCTTCACGGCAGCTGGGCGATTTCACAAATTGATTTATTGCAGTTTTTTTTTTTTTAACAAAGGTTGTACTTAGCACTTATTTGAATTATTGTGTATATATGTGTTTTTAGGGGGCAGCATGGTGCTGCAGTGGTTAGCACTGTTGCCTCACACCTCTGGAACCTGGGTTCGAGTCTCCACCTGGGTCACATGCGTGCGGAGTTTGCATGTTCTCCCCATGTCATCGTGGGGTTTCCTCCGGGTACTCCGGTTTCCCCCCACAGTCCAAAAACATGCTGAGGCTAATTGGAGTTACTAAATTGCCCATAGGTGTGCATGTGAGAGTGCATGGTGTGCGAGTGTGCCCTGTGATGGGCTGACCCCCCATCCTGGGTTGTTCCCTGCCTCATGCCCATTGCTTCCGGGATAGGCTCCAGACCCCCCGTGACCCAGTAGGATAAGCAGTTTGGAAAATGGATGGATATGTGTTTTTAAATTACAAAGATTATTTTATTTAAAAATAGTATTTAGCACGATTTGGCTTATTACAGTTTAATAATAGTTTGTAATTATGACATGTTATAATGTATTTTTAAATTATTATAATCGTATTTTTTAATAATTTGTAATTAAAAAAATAGTCTGTGGTACATTGGGCGGAGCTACAATTTGGCCGTCATTGTTATTATGAATTATGACGTCATAAGTAGGAGGGGGAGCGTATCCCTTATTCTGATTGGTCGAGGGGTTATCTCCATATACCATACATTGCCGATAGGGAGCCATATGGTTTGGGTGATAAGGGTTGCTGTTAAACTTTAATAGAATAAAAATACATTACATGTATTTATTTGTGTTATTTTTAATTACGTTTTTAAGGAATAATAAAACATGTGGCAGGATGAATGCAAGCTAGCGCATACACATCTAGCGGGGCCCGTCAGGCCGCAGGCACGGGTTGTTAGGGGTAGGCACAAGCGCCACGGCGTATTTTAAAAGAATGTGGGGATCTGAACGGGCTGGTAGGAGTAGTTGCATGGCACTGGTAATTATACTATATTGGCAACCACTTGAGCCAGGTCATATGACCTACCAGGAAGTTATAAAAGGCTGCCAAGATGGAATCTCATTCTCTTGCTGCTGTGTTTTACAACTGGACATGGGGTGGGTTCTTCTTCCCTGTGGGTAAGGAAAGGAGTAGAGGGTTTGTTTGAGAACTTGAATGTTTCATTTTAATTTTACCAGGGTGACTGCTAGCAGCATGTAACTCTTCGTGGAGGACGCGGAGGTGACTGTTTGGAATTTTATCATTTGACGTGATCCCCTACGAGCTGATGGGCTACAGACACTGAGGCTCTGGTCACTTGGGTTATACTGTGGGATTTAAAAGGGTCTATGTTTCTTTGTTGATTGTTTCTTTGTACCTGTAGCATTGGAACGCTTCCTCTTGGTGTTGCTGTGCTGCGAGGGCATTAAGCATTCCTGCAAAGGACCAGACTAGCCACTGTTTTAGGTTTATTTGATAGGCTTGTAAGTTGTAAGTGTAATTGTAGTATTGTATTTTGGGCGGTGGACATCGGCCGCTACCCTCCCCTTATGTTTGTACATGGGATCTTTCTGTACAAGGCCGGATCCGCACAGGCTTTTGCTCTGCTGTTGGGGTGCCACACTGAGTGGACACTGTACTGTTGTATGTAGTGTTTGTCGTGTTGTATGCTGTGTGGTGTTGAGTTTTGCTGTTTTCTTTGTCACCAGGGGCCTCCTGAGCTGAGAGCTGCGTGTGCTGATCTGACCTTACCATCTGGAGGATAGTCAGCTGCCCCCCACCCCCAGCAACCTTCATTTGTCTGATTTTAGATATTTGTAATAGATATTTGTAATAAAGTGGATTGGGTTTTATTTTTACATGCCTCTTTGTTATTGTCCCTTTGCGGGGAGGGTTCGAACTTCGCCACGTTACAGAAGGAACATTAGGGGTTACCAGGAGGTGGCGTAGTCAGAGCAGTGTGGGTATTCTGTGCTTTGGGCACCACAAGAAAGCACCGAAATGTTTTAAAGGAACTTTAGCGTTAATTTTAAAGAGAAAAAAAAAGAATCAAGGAATAACCCTGTTAATTCTTGTTTAAATAAATTAACGCAAGAGAGTCGGCTCTTTAACGAAAACTGTGTGGCTCTATGCGCATGCGCTGCATGAGCGAGCCAGAGAGGAGAGCGCATTCGCTAATTTAATCAAGAATTAACCGCGTTATTCCTTGATTCTTGTTGAAATGCTTAGAGCGTTTTACTTTACATTGGCAGAAAAGTGCTTCATTACTTAAACCCCTATAACCATAACGTTAATTTGAAATAACAGGCGCTCCTCTGGTGTCGCCATTTTGAAACGGGCTGGCCAATATCGTTTCGACCGCTTTTTTCAAACAGACCTGCCGATTATGGCCGAGCTCTGGGACTCGCTCATTTCGCTGTTTAAATGCTTTCTTCAACCTAACACTGGTAAATAATGTTTTTCCTTCTAATTCTTTAAGCATGTTGATTAAATGTAATGAGTTTAAGTTTTCTTTTAAAACGACGTGCTGCATGTTAATTGCTTTCGCTTGTGCTTGTTTAAACTCAGCATTTGCTCTTCTGCTGCTTTCGGGCATGTTTGTACTGGTTTAAATTCCGCCTGCTTTCTTCTAAAATAACGCTAAAGTTTTTCTTAAACATTTTGGTGCTTGCTTTTAAAATACGCCGTGGCGCTTGTGCACACATGGCTGCGGCCGGACTGGTCCCCGCTGGACGTGTATTTTGCATTCATTCCGTTATGTTTTATTCCTTAAAGACGTAATTAAAAATACAACATAAATACATGTAATGTATTTTCATTCTATTAAAGTTTAAAGGCAACCCTTACCACCCAAACCATATGGCCCCCTATAGGCAACACGTGTAATAGACATTTGGAATATTCCTGACATTTAACATCTACTCACATTCAATTGAAAACACCTGTGTCTTCATTTTTAATGATTTATTTACAAGTATTTACATATTTCAGTAGTACTGATAGTCAGTGTTCTATGTTGAGTCGCATCTCCTCCCTTGCCTTGCTCTCCTTCACCATTGCCTTGCTCTCCTTCACCATTGCCTTGCTCTCCTCCACCATTGCCTTGCTTTTCTCCACCATTGCCTTGCTTTTCTCCACCATTGCCTTGTACTCCTCCTCCATTGCCTTGCACTTCTCCTCCATTGCCCTGTACTTCTCCTCCATTGCCTTGCTCTCCTCCTCCATTGCCTTGCACTCCTCCACCATTGCCTTGCTCTCCTCCTCCATTGCCTTGCACTCCTTCACCATTGCCTTGCTCTCCTCCTCCTCCTCCATTGCCTTGTACTCCTCCATTGCCTTGTACTCCTCCTCCATTGCCTTGTATTCCTCCTCCATTGCCTTGTACTTCTCCTCCTCCTCCATTGCCTTGTACTTCTCCTCCTCCTCCATTGCCTTGTACTTCTCCTCCTCCACCTTTGCCTGGCTCTCCTCCACCTTTGCCTGGCTCTCCTCCTTCACCGCCACTGTCTGGCTCTCCTCCTTCACCGCCACTGTCTGGCTCTCCTCCTTCACCGCCACTGTCTGGCTCTCCTCCTTCACCGCCACTGTCTGGCTCTCCTCCTTCACCGCCACTGTCTGGCTCTCCTCCTTCACCGCCAATGTCTGGCTATCCTCCATCGCCAATGTCTGGCTATCCTCCATCGCCAATGTCTGGCTATCCTCCATCGCCAATGTCTGGCTGTCCTCCATCGCCAATGTCTGGCTGTCCTCCATCGCCAATGTCTGGCTGTCCTCCTCCATCGCCAATGTCTGGCTGTCCTCCTCTATCGCCAATGTCTGGCTGTCCTCCTCTATCGCCAATGTCTGGCTGTCCTCCATCGCCACTGTCTGGCTCTCCACCACCATTGCCTTTTTTCCTTTCCCTTTTTTTGTAAAAAGCTTCTTCAGCCAGGATTTCTTTTTCTTTCCTTCTTTGTCCTTTTTTCTTTCCTCCTTTGCGTCTATAGCTTCTCCAGCGTCCTTTGGTACCGCTGGGGGCCTAAAGCAATTGAGAAAAATCCACTTCATATTGAGATGCTTCTTCTTCGAAATCAGATTTGTTTTGAAGTGGTATTGGTGCCTACAGCAGAATTTATACCTTCAGAATGATGACATCAGAGTTGTCACGGTAACATTGTGTTCTAGAATTCAACTGTAGGTGCCATATTTGGTCAGTGGTTCAATTTTTTTTAAATTCTCTGCATTTTTTATATGCTTTATTCAGCTCATATTCTGCAGCATATATTGTATGAATTTCCATATTTACCTTAATTAGTTTACTCGCAGATAATATTCTGTACTTGCAAATAGGGATATAGGAAAATAGGTCCGATATCAGCCAAAAAAAAAACTATCGGATTATATCGGACTGCGTTAAAAATCTCCGATATAAGCAGTCCGTTCCGCTAAAATCTCCGTTACAGCTATTCTATCCAGCAGCGTCCAGAGCCAGCGTGCAAAGCCCACGTGATCACAACACTGCTTGCTAGCGAAGTAGCGAAGAAAAAGACCGATGTCGGTCGTGTGGCAGTATTTTTCATTAAAGTCCGAAAAAGACAGTGTGGCTCAGTGCAACACTTGTCATGCACAAGTTTCCCGTGGTGGAACAGAACCGGGAAAGTTTAATACGTCCAACCTCATCGCGCATTTGAAGCAGCATCACAAAACTCTGCATGAGGACTTTCGCAAGACCACTGAGTTAAAGAAACAAATTGAAATTGAAACTTTGGACACTCAACCTTTAGCAGTTGGTCAATTAACAATTTTTTTTTCTTATGTTCCTGCTCTCAGCTGTTCCTACCATTTGCTGATGGTAAAAAATAAATAACTGAAGTGACCTTTAATTAGTATTTTGCACTTTAAAAAATATATTTTTGTTTATTTAATTAAGATATTTTTCAGGGTCTTAATATTTATTCTTTAATTCTTTTTTATATATTCTTATGTAAAAGGTTCACATTTATGCAACCAATAGTTAATAAATTGGTCGTTTTTTTCCCATACTTACTGTTGCTGACTTTTGTTCTCAGTTTGATCTAGCCGTTCATACAGTCCCTGACAAAAGTCTTGTCGCTTGTGTACAAATTGACCTCAAGTGCCGCTGAAATATATTTCTAATCAAGATTTTTTTACAAGAAATGGCTCATTTTATTCCCAACAGCTTTTGTAGTAATGTTTCAGTGCAAAACGAAACTGTCAAAAAGTATTCTAATATTCAAAGCTTGGTAAAGCCCATTGAGTCCATTTTTTCAAAGACATAAGTGTTGTCGCCTTGTCATATGAGCTTCACCTGTGACTAATAATGGATCAATTAGGTCTCAGGTGTGTATAAAAAGAACCCCACTACACTAGACCTTCACATCAACTGCAACTAGACCTCTGCAAACATGCCTAAGATTCACCCTGAGACTAAAGTGTTGATCATCAAGAGGCTGAAGACCGGATCCACTGCTGATGTGGCAGACACCTTCAATGTGTCTCAGCGTCAAGTACAGAGGATAAAAAAAAGATTTGAAGAGACTGGAGACGTTTTTGACAAGCCCAGGTCAGGCAGACCCTGCAAGACAACTGCTCCACGAGACCGTTTGTTGGTTCGAAAATCCAAGGCCAGCCCATTTTCCACTGCAGCAGAACTCCACGAGACCTGGTCACCTGAAGTCCCTGTGTCAACCAGAACAGTTTGTCGGATTCTGTCTGGAAATGGCCTCCATGGTCGAATCAGTGCCCAGAAGCCAGCACTGAACAAAAGACAATTGAAAAACCGTGTGGCATTTGCCAAAGCCCACAGCCTGCTAAAAGGATGGGCGCTGGAAAAGTGGCAGAAGGTGGATTTTTCAGATGAATCTTCTGTTGAATTACACCACAGTCGCCACAAATATTGCAGGAGACCTACTGGAGCCCGCATGGATCCGAGATTCACCCAGAAAACAGTGAAGTTTGGTGGTGGAAAAATCATGGTCTGGGGTTACATCCAGTATGGGGGTGTGCGAGAGATCTGCAGGGTGGAAGGCAACATCAAAAGTCTGACATACCAAGAAATCTTAGCTACCTTTTATATTCCCAACCATAAAAGAGGCCAAATTCTGTAGCAGGATGGTGCTCCATCACATACTTCCATCTCCACATCAAAGTTTCTCAAGGCGTAGAAGATCAAGATGCTCCAGTATTGGCCAGCCCAGTCACCAGACATGAACATCATTGAGCATGTGTGGGGTAGGATGAAAGAGGAAGCATGGAAGATGAAACCTAAGAATATTGATGAACTCTGGGAGGCATGCAAGACTGCTTTCTTTGCTATTCCTGATGACTTCATCAATAAATTGTATGAATCCTTGCCAAACCGCATGGATGCAGTCCTTCAAGCTCATGGAAGTCATACTTTAATACAAGATATTAAATTTGGATCTCACAGCACCACTACTTAATTTGCTGACATATTTTTGTATTTGCAGTACATTTGGTCAATTTCTGTATAGGCGACAAAACTTTTGTCTTGCCAAAATTTTGACCTTTCTGTCTTTATTAAATGATAAATCTTTTTTCAGTGAAACTACTTCATTTCAATGCATTAAACATCATTTGGTAGGGTTTTAGCTTTTCATATGAGCTATTTGTAACATCAATTGATTAATTAAAAGTCAAGTTAATAGCAGGTGTTTCTACAAAATAGATAAGCAACAAGACTTTTGTCAGGGACTGTACATTCCACACAACGAAATGGGTAAAAGTATTCATGATTTGTGCTGATTATTGTATCGGATTTGTATCGGTATCGGTTAGTACTGAAGGCTGCAATATCGGTATCGTATCGGAAGTTAAAACGTTGTATCGGGACATCCCTACTTGCAAACAATGCAGAAACCTACCAAACATTGCCGGGCCGTTCCTGTGCTCACAGAGCGTAGTGAGCTTTACTTTACTCAGGAGGAGGACAGGCTCACATTTTCTGACCGTGGCCTTGCTGTGCTATATTGTGAAAGGTGCTGAACTTAGTGATGAGACAGTTAATACCCAGATTCTGGAGATCGTCAAAGTGAGGCCCAGTGACTTCAAGCTGGGAATCGGGGCTTGCTAAGTTTATGCAATATCACGTGACCGATGACTTCCGATTCATCCTGAGGTGTAAGAGGCTTCGAATCCTGTTGGCTCTTCAAAACTTTTATATAAGTGAGATGATTCTAATTAGCAATGGTAGTGGAGGCCAGTTTAACCAAAGAACCAACCGCCAGGTGATGGGTCACAGCAAGGAGGGGTATGGGGTTGGGTTTCAGTGTTTGGGTACATTTAATGGAGGTAAGATAAAACATTTGGTAAGGTTTAGCAGCGTCTGTAATATCCCTGCATTGTAGGCAGAGCTTTCTGGATAGATTCTGGACACACACACCCTCGTATTGGACAAATTGATTCAGAAAATGGATGGATGGATGGATGGAATGCAGTGTTTTTCATGTGTTTTCATGAGTGGAAGTGAACTTTTACAGAACTGAGTATTTGAGTAAGTAGGAGAAAAATCCATTTTTCATTAATCTTATTGCCTGTATTTTTGCCCCTTATTTTGAGCTGTTTTAAATGCTGCACTGTTCAGTTGCAAATGGTAGGTCCCTCTGAATCCCATCTTCGCTTTACTCCACCTCCTGTTATTCACAGGTATCTGACTCTCGAATCCGGCTGAAATGATCCCAGTCGATTTTCCAATCTCCGCCTTTTCTATTTGGCAGAATGCACAGCCTGGATCCAAACTGCCTTCCTTCCCAGTTGGACTAACAGTTGGCTCCACCTGACACTCTATACCATTTAAACCTCAGCTGATCACAGAGCTTATTGCAGGATGTGCGTTTGTTCCTCTCCATGTGTTGTGGGGCTGCCTTGCCTAACTCCTATAGTAAGGAGAAGGTCATAAACTTGTGTTCTTATGTTTTAATAATTCTGAAATGGGTACGAAATGAGCAGCAGGACGATATAGAGCTAAAAGGTGCGATTTTTCTAGCACTACGATTTTCTAGCACTAAGAAAGGCAGCACTGCCTTGCTGAATGTGATTTCTGTGGCAAAAAGATGGTGATATTGCTGGCAAGCGGTCTTTTTATTAAACTCAAATGTAACTCTGTCAAAGTACAATTTTACCAGGGTCCCTGAATTCGCTTGAGATGCTCTGTTAAATGAACCCCCCAGAAGACAGAATGAAGCTGTAATTCATACAGGTGGCAAAACTAAAATGTCTCTTGGTAATTTCATCAGGGCGGTGATGGAATTACAAATGTGCATGTTTTCGGCGAGTAATGGATGAGGTGATATGAAACATGCAGTTGTCTGTAATCGCTGCAGCTTTGGGGAAAAAAACTAGCATCCCTTTAAAATTCATTACATTAGGATGGCAGGCAGAGGTCACTGCAGTTTGGACGTGCCAGGAACAGAGGAATAAAGCCAAGTAGAATGTATGGAACTTCCAGTCTTTCTGTAATATTTCACAGAGTAAGGCATAACTAAAGGCACTGCTGAGAAAATGAGCGTAGAGGATTACAGTAGTAAAATGGTAATCCCTACTATATACACTCCATATACGATACACGTTTTATATACATTTTATTATGTATACATATTTTATATGCAGCTCTGGAAACAAGAGACCGCATGTTGGAAAGGCTCTTGTAGCTTTAAGGAACACTGCTGCGTGCAAAGGACTGTGGGTGCACGCGTGACGAGAGCGCGCGGGAGAGCCTGAAGGAGTAGGCAGCACGTCGGCGAGCTGCAGTTTATGTGTAGTTAGTTTAGTTGTTCCTGGCAGTAAATACAGTCCCTGGTTTTTATGTATGCGTCACTGACGAATGTAAGTACTAAGTTTATTGATTATAAGTGATAAGTGACGCTGTGCTAATTTAGTTTACTTAATTGCGCGGCTAGGTTAACGTGACCTAGCTTGCTTACTGTTATAATTATCGCTGACGAGTGTTCAGTTGTATACCTCGGAAAGATATTTGCGTTTATTTCCCGTCCAATCATTCCCTCTAATACGAATTGTTGCTAATGTAATGTATTGTTGTGGGTATAGCCGAACTTATCAATGTTAAGGCGATGTGGTACAATTATGCATTATGTTAGTGTATTATGGTAATAACCATTGTAGGCACTGTGGTAATTTGTTTTTCCTGTTTATTTGTTATAGAACCACAAATAAATACAAACTTACTTACTTACCAAACCACTTCGTCTGAGTGTGCATCCAACTGACCTCAAGTAAGATAAGCCAGAGTACAACTAATTGCTCCCCCCTCCTGATTGAGAACGTGTATCTGGTGAAATACCCCCCCATCCTGAATCGTGACTGATATCCCACAGCGAGTACTACCCTCCTGCAGCAACCCCTTACAGTTTCCCAGGGGAGTGTGGCCCCCCTTTCCCACACCGCATCAAATTTTTCAGTTTCACTCATTTCTCAGTTTATGGGTTATGGGTATGAGCCTGTGTAAAATACACTTTTTTTTTGCAAACTCCAGCCTGGCTCTTCCCTGCTTCTCATTGATGAAGGGCTTCTTTCTTGCTTTATGGGTCTTCAGCGCTGCTTCTAGGAGCCTGTCCCACCAGTACGCTTCACACTTAATGTTTTCCATTCCTTTTGAAGGTCACTTGAGGTCATCCTCCGATTTGTTAGACACTGATGGATAAGTTGATGGTCATCTCTGGCATTAGAAGGTTGCTTCTGCCCTCTACCTGGCTGGTTTTTGATTTTTCCCAGTGTCTCCTGCTTCTTCACCCTGTTCTTGTGTACTGCGGTCTTAGAAACTCACGAGCATGGAAGCAGCCTGCCTCACAGTGTAGCCTTCTGCCAGCAGAACCAGGATTAAACCAGAATTTAACAATGCAGATTTTAAAAAAGTATATAGAGTGGTCTCTTAATTTTTTACAGAGCTGTGTATTGTTTATATGTACCTATTTTATCTTTTGGCTGCATGTTTGAACCTGAGACCAGTTTTCAAATGGAGTCTGTTTCAGAATACTACATTCACACCCCCAAAACCTTCATATCCCAAATACTGCATCATGAAAGGTGAAAATTGGTAGGTTTATGCTAGTGAAATAATGAAGATAGATGTTGCTGCTTTTAAATCATTAACAAGGTTGTTTATTGAAATGGTTTATTGAAAGGCATCTAACAATTTCAAACACATATGGAGATATAATAGACATTCGCCTCAGAATTATATTTTATGTAATTTTATCTTTAAAGTGACCTTATTAAATTTGTTCCCCGAAGTAATAATTTCATCCCACACCCTGAGTGCTTTTGCACGCTGGTTATATGTGCTGTTAGTGTGCTAACAGCATTTTCTACCCAGGGAGTCTGATCGAAACCCAAAATCAAGCTGCTGCTGTGAGCTCCTGCTGAGCACCCTGCTCGGAGGCATGTACACTCGACGGACGCTACGGAGTGTTTAACAGTGATTTCTATGATCTATATTCTTGTCCTCAGTAGGCGTTATGATGCTGATGTGTCACTGAACGTGTCAGCCAATGTAGTCCATATCTGTTTTGATATCTTACTCCTGGGGATACCTGCATTTCTAGGTACACATTGAACTGCTTATAGACTTTTCCCAGTTTAGACCGTAAACCCGAACTGGACTGTGCATGAGCAGATAAGTATCATTTCCGCTCACTACTGCTTCACGGCAGCTGGGCGATTTCACAAATTGATTTATTGCAGTTTTTTTTTTTTTAACAAAGGTTGTACTTAGCACTTATTTGAATTATTGTGTATATATGTGTTTTTAGGGGGCAGCATGGTGCTGCAGTGGTTAGCACTGTTGCCTCACACCTCTGGAACCTGGGTTCGAGTCTCCACCTGGGTCACATGCGTGCGGAGTTTGCATGTTCTCCCCATGTCATCGTGGGGTTTCCTCCGGGTACTCCGGTTTCCCCCCACAGTCCAAAAACATGCTGAGGCTAATTGGAGTTACTAAATTGCCCATAGGTGTGCATGTGAGAGTGCATGGTGTGCGAGTGTGCCCTGTGATGGGCTGACCCCCCATCCTGGGTTGTTCCCTGCCTCATGCCCATTGCTTCCGGGATAGGCTCCAGACCCCCCGTGACCCAGTAGGATAAGCAGTTTGGAAAATGGATGGATATGTGTTTTTAAATTACAAAGATTATTTTATTTAAAAATAGTATTTAGCACGATTTGGCTTATTACAGTTTAATAATAGTTTGTAATTATGACATGTTATAATGTATTTTTAAATTATTATAATCGTATTTTTTAATAATTTGTAATTAAAAAAATAGTCTGTGGTACATTGGGCGGAGCTACAATTTGGCCGTCATTGTTATTATGAATTATGACGTCATAAGTAGGAGGGGGAGCGTATCCCTTATTCTGATTGGTCGAGGGGTTATCTCCATATACCATACATTGCCGATAGGGAGCCATATGGTTTGGGTGATAAGGGTTGCTGTTAAACTTTAATAGAATAAAAATACATTACATGTATTTATTTGTGTTATTTTTAATTACGTTTTTAAGGAATAATAAAACATGTGGCAGGATGAATGCAAGCTAGCGCATACACATCTAGCGGGGCCCGTCAGGCCGCAGGCACGGGTTGTTAGGGGTAGGCACAAGCGCCACGGCGTATTTTAAAAGAATGTGGGGATCTGAACGGGCTGGTAGGAGTAGTTGCATGGCACTGGTAATTATACTATATTGGCAACCACTTGAGCCAGGTCATATGACCTACCAGGAAGTTATAAAAGGCTGCCAAGATGGAATCTCATTCTCTTGCTGCTGTGTTTTACAACTGGACATGGGGTGGGTTCTTCTTCCCTGTGGGTAAGGAAAGGAGTAGAGGGTTTGTTTGAGAACTTGAATGTTTCATTTTAATTTTACCAGGGTGACTGCTAGCAGCATGTAACTCTTCGTGGAGGACGCGGAGGTGACTGTTTGGAATTTTATCATTTGACGTGATCCCCTACGAGCTGATGGGCTACAGACACTGAGGCTCTGGTCACTTGGGTTATACTGTGGGATTTAAAAGGGTCTATGTTTCTTTGTTGATTGTTTCTTTGTACCTGTAGCATTGGAACGCTTCCTCTTGGTGTTGCTGTGCTGCGAGGGCATTAAGCATTCCTGCAAAGGACCAGACTAGCCACTGTTTTAGGTTTATTTGATAGGCTTGTAAGTTGTAAGTGTAATTGTAGTATTGTATTTTGGGCGGTGGACATCGGCCGCTACCCTCCCCTTATGTTTGTACATGGGATCTTTCTGTACAAGGCCGGATCCGCACAGGCTTTTGCTCTGCTGTTGGGGTGCCACACTGAGTGGACACTGTACTGTTGTATGTAGTGTTTGTCGTGTTGTATGCTGTGTGGTGTTGAGTTTTGCTGTTTTCTTTGTCACCAGGGGCCTCCTGAGCTGAGAGCTGCGTGTGCTGATCTGACCTTACCATCTGGAGGATAGTCAGCTGCCCCCCACCCCCAGCAACCTTCATTTGTCTGATTTTAGATATTTGTAATAGATATTTGTAATAAAGTGGATTGGGTTTTATTTTTACATGCCTCTTTGTTATTGTCCCTTTGCGGGGAGGGTTCGAACTTCGCCACGTTACAGAAGGAACATTAGGGGTTACCAGGAGGTGGCGTAGTCAGAGCAGTGTGGGTATTCTGTGCTTTGGGCACCACAAGAAAGCACCGAAATGTTTTAAAGGAACTTTAGCGTTAATTTTAAAGAGAAAAAAAAAGAATCAAGGAATAACCCTGTTAATTCTTGTTTAAATAAATTAACGCAAGAGAGTCGGCTCTTTAACGAAAACTGTGTGGCTCTATGCGCATGCGCTGCATGAGCGAGCCAGAGAGGAGAGCGCATTCGCTAATTTAATCAAGAATTAACCGCGTTATTCCTTGATTCTTGTTGAAATGCTTAGAGCGTTTTACTTTACATTGGCAGAAAAGTGCTTCATTACTTAAACCCCTATAACCATAACGTTAATTTGAAATAACAGGCGCTCCTCTGGTGTCGCCATTTTGAAACGGGCTGGCCAATATCGTTTCGACCGCTTTTTTCAAACAGACCTGCCGATTATGGCCGAGCTCTGGGACTCGCTCATTTCGCTGTTTAAATGCTTTCTTCAACCTAACACTGGTAAATAATGTTTTTCCTTCTAATTCTTTAAGCATGTTGATTAAATGTAATGAGTTTAAGTTTTCTTTTAAAACGACGTGCTGCATGTTAATTGCTTTCGCTTGTGCTTGTTTAAACTCAGCATTTGCTCTTCTGCTGCTTTCGGGCATGTTTGTACTGGTTTAAATTCCGCCTGCTTTCTTCTAAAATAACGCTAAAGTTTTTCTTAAACATTTTGGTGCTTGCTTTTAAAATACGCCGTGGCGCTTGTGCACACATGGCTGCGGCCGGACTGGTCCCCGCTGGACGTGTATTTTGCATTCATTCCGTTATGTTTTATTCCTTAAAGACGTAATTAAAAATACAACATAAATACATGTAATGTATTTTCATTCTATTAAAGTTTAAAGGCAACCCTTACCACCCAAACCATATGGCCCCCTATAGGCAACACGTGTAATAGACATTTGGAATATTCCTGACATTTAACATCTACTCACATTCAATTGAAAACACCTGTGTCTTCATTTTTAATGATTTATTTACAAGTATTTACATATTTCAGTAGTACTGATAGTCAGTGTTCTATGTTGAGTCGCATCTCCTCCCTTGCCTTGCTCTCCTTCACCATTGCCTTGCTCTCCTTCACCATTGCCTTGCTCTCCTCCACCATTGCCTTGCTCTCCTCCACCATTGCCTTGCTTTTCTCCACCATTGCCTTGTACTCCTCCTCCATTGCCTTGCACTTCTCCTCCATTGCCCTGTACTTCTCCTCCATTGCCTTGCTCTCCTCCTCCATTGCCTTGCACTCCTCCACCATTGCCTTGCTCTCCTCCTCCATTGCCTTGCACTCCTTCACCATTGCCTTGCTCTCCTCCTCCTCCTCCATTGCCTTGTACTCCTCCATTGCCTTGTACTCCTCCTCCATTGCCTTGTATTCCTCCTCCATTGCCTTGTACTTCTCCTCCTCCTCCATTGCCTTGTACTTCTCCTCCTCCACCTTTGCCTGGCTCTCCTCCACCTTTGCCTGGCTCTCCTCCTTCACCGCCACTGTCTGGCTCTCCTCCTTCACCGCCACTGTCTGGCTCTCCTCCTTCACCGCCACTGTCTGGCTCTCCTCCTTCACCGCCACTGTCTGGCTCTCCTCCTTCACCGCCACTGTCTGGCTCTCCTCCTTCACCGCCAATGTCTGGCTATCCTCCATCGCCAATGTCTGGCTATCCTCCATCGCCAATGTCTGGCTGTCCTCCATCGCCAATGTCTGGCTGTCCTCTATCGCCAATGTCTGGCTGTCCTCCTCTATCGCCAATGTCTGGCTGTCCTCCTCTATTGCCAATGTCTGGCTGTCCTCCATCGCCACTGTCTGGCTCTCCACCACCATTTCCTTTTTTCCTTTCCCTTTTTTTGTAAAAAGCTTCTTCAGCCAGGATTTCTTTTTCTTTCCTTCTTTGTCCTTTTTTCTTTCCTCCTTTGCGTCTATAGCTTCTCCAGCGTCCTTTGGTACCGCTGGGGGCCTAAAGCAATTGAGAAAAATCCACTTCATATTGAGATGCTTCTTCTTCGAAATCAGATTTGTTTTGAAGTGGTATTGGTGCCTACAGCAGAATTTATACCTTCAGAATGATGACGTCAGAGTTGTCACGGTAACATTGTGTTCTAGAATTCAACTGTAGGTGCCATATTTGGTCAGTGGTTCAATTTTTTTTAAATTCTCTGCATTTTTTATATGCTTTATTCAGCTCATATTCTGCAGCATATATTGTATGAATTTCCATATTTACCTTAATTAGTTTACTCGCAGATAATATTCTGTACTTGCAAATAGGGATATAGGAAAATAGGTCCGATATCAGCCAAAAAAAAAACTATCGGATTATATCGGACTGCGTTAAAAATCTCCGATATAAGCAGTCCGTTCCGCTAAAATCTCCGTTACAGCTATTCTATCCAGCAGCGTCCAGAGCCAGCGTGCAAAGCCCACGTGATCACAACACTGCTTGCTAGCGAAGTAGCGAAGAAAAAGACCGATGTCGGTCGTGTGGCAGTATTTTTCATTAAAGTCCGAAAAAGACAGTGTGGCTCAGTGCAACACTTGTCATGCACAAGTTTCCCGTGGTGGAACAGAACCGGGAAAGTTTAATACGTCCAACCTCATCGCGCATTTGAAGCAGCATCACAAAACTCTGCATGAGGACTTTCGCAAGACCACTGAGTTAAAGAAACAAATTGAAATTGAAACTTTGGACACTCAACCTTTAGCAGTTGGTCAATTAACAATTTTTTTTTCTTATGTTCCTGCTCTCAGCTGTTCCTACCATTTGCTGATGGTAAAAAATAAATAACTGAAGTGACCTTTAATTAGTATTTTGCACTTTAAAAAATATATTTTTGTTTATTTAATTAAGATATTTTTCAGGGTCTTAATATTTATTCTTTAATTCTTTTTTATATATTCTTATGTAAAAGGTTCACATTTATGCAACCAATAGTTAATAAATTGGTCGTTTTTTTCCCATACTTACTGTTGCTGACTTTTGTTCTCAGTTTGATCTAGCCGTTCATACAGTCCCTGACAAAAGTCTTGTCGCTTGTGTACAAATTGACCTCAAGTGCCGCTGAAATATATTTCTAATCAAGATTTTTTTACAAGAAATGGCTCATTTTATTCCCAACAGCTTTTGTAGTAATGTTTCAGTGCAAAACGAAACTGTCAAAAAGTATTCTAATATTCAAAGCTTGGTAAAGCCCATTGAGTCCATTTTTTCAAAGACATAAGTGTTGTCGCCTTGTCATATGAGCTTCACCTGTGACTAATAATGGATCAATTAGGTCTCAGGTGTGTATAAAAAGAACCCCACTACACTAGACCTTCACATCAACTGCAACTAGACCTCTGCAAACATGCCTAAGATTCACCCTGAGACTAAAGTGTTGATCATCAAGAGGCTGAAGACCGGATCCACTGCTGATGTGGCAGACACCTTCAATGTGTCTCAGCGTCAAGTACAGAGGATAAAAAAAAGATTTGAAGAGACTGGAGACGTTTTTGACAAGCCCAGGTCAGGCAGACCCTGCAAGACAACTGCTCCACGAGACCGTTTGTTGGTTCGAAAATCCAAGGCCAGCCCATTTTCCACTGCAGCAGAACTCCACGAGACCTGGTCACCTGAAGTCCCTGTGTCAACCAGAACAGTTTGTCGGATTCTGTCTGGAAATGGCCTCCATGGTCGAATCAGTGCCCAGAAGCCAGCACTGAACAAAAGACAATTGAAAAACCGTGTGGCATTTGCCAAAGCCCACAGCCTGCTAAAAGGATGGGCGCTGGAAAAGTGGCAGAAGGTGGATTTTTCAGATGAATCTTCTGTTGAATTACACCACAGTCGCCACAAATATTGCAGGAGACCTACTGGAGCCCGCATGGATCCGAGATTCACCCAGAAAACAGTGAAGTTTGGTGGTGGAAAAATCATGGTCTGGGGTTACATCCAGTATGGGGGTGTGCGAGAGATCTGCAGGGTGGAAGGCAACATCAAAAGTCTGACATACCAAGAAATCTTAGCTACCTTTTATATTCCCAACCATAAAAGAGGCCAAATTCTGTAGCAGGATGGTGCTCCATCACATACTTCCATCTCCACATCAAAGTTTCTCAAGGCGTAGAAGATCAAGATGCTCCAGTATTGGCCAGCCCAGTCACCAGACATGAACATCATTGAGCATGTGTGGGGTAGGATGAAAGAGGAAGCATGGAAGATGAAACCTAAGAATATTGATGAACTCTGGGAGGCATGCAAGACTGCTTTCTTTGCTATTCCTGATGACTTCATCAATAAATTGTATGAATCCTTGCCAAACCGCATGGATGCAGTCCTTCAAGCTCATGGAAGTCATACTTTAATACAAGATATTAAATTTGGATCTCACAGCACCACTACTTAATTTGCTGACATATTTTTGTATTTGCAGTACATTTGGTCAATTTCTGTATAGGCGACAAAACTTTTGTCTTGCCAAAATTTTGACCTTTCTGTCTTTATTAAATGATAAATCTTTTTTCAGTGAAACTACTTCATTTCAATGCATTAAACATCATTTGGTAGGGTTTTAGCTTTTCATATGAGCTATTTGTAACATCAATTGATTAATTAAAAGTCAAGTTAATAGCAGGTGTTTCTACAAAATAGATAAGCAACAAGACTTTTGTCAGGGACTGTACATTCCACACAACGAAATGGGTAAAAGTATTCATGATTTGTGCTGATTATTGTATCGGATTTGTATCGGTATCGGTTAGTACTGAAGGCTGCAATATCGGTATCGTATCGGAAGTTAAAACGTTGTATCGGGACATCCCTACTTGCAAACAATGCAGAAACCTACCAAACATTGCCGGGCCGTTCCTGTGCTCACAGAGCGTAGTGAGCTTTACTTTACTCAGGAGGAGGACAGGCTCACATTTTCTGACCGTGGCCTTGCTGTGCTATATTGTGAAAGGTGCTGAACTTAGTGATGAGACAGTTAATACCCAGATTCTGGAGATCGTCAAAGTGAGGCCCAGTGACTTCAAGCTGGGAATCGGGGCTTGCTAAGTTTATGCAATATCACGTGACCGATGACTTCCGATTCATCCTGAGGTGTAAGAGGCTTCGAATCCTGTTGGCTCTTCAAAACTTTTATATAAGTGAGATGATTCTAATTAGCAATGGTAGTGGAGGCCAGTTTAACCAAAGAACCAACCGCCAGGTGATGGGTCACAGCAAGGAGGGGTATGGGGTTGGGTTTCAGTGTTTGGGTACATTTAATGGAGGTAAGATAAAACATTTGGTAAGGTTTAGCAGCGTCTGTAATATCCCTGCATTGTAGGCAGAGCTTTCTGGATAGATTCTGGACACACACACCCTCGTATTGGACAAATTGATTCAGAAAATGGATGGATGGATGGATGGAATGCAGTGTTTTTCATGTGTTTTCATGAGTGGAAGTGAACTTTTACAGAACTGAGTATTTGAGTAAGTAGGAGAAAAATCCATTTTTCATTAATCTTATTGCCTGTATTTTTGCCCCTTATTTTGAGCTGTTTTAAATGCTGCACTGTTCAGTTGCAAATGGTAGGTCCCTCTGAATCCCATCTTCGCTTTACTCCACCTCCTGTTATTCACAGGTATCTGACTCTCGAATCCGGCTGAAATGATCCCAGTCGATTTTCCAATCTCCGCCTTTTCTATTTGGCAGAATGCACAGCCTGGATCCAAACTGCCTTCCTTCCCAGTTGGACTAACAGTTGGCTCCACCTGACACTCTATACCATTTAAACCTCAGCTGATCACAGAGCTTATTGCAGGATGTGCGTTTGTTCCTCTCCATGTGTTGTGGGGCTGCCTTGCCTAACTCCTATAGTAAGGAGAAGGTCATAAACTTGTGTTCTTATGTTTTAATAATTCTGAAATGGGTACGAAATGAGCAGCAGGACGATATAGAGCTAAAAGGTGCGATTTTTCTAGCACTACGATTTTCTAGCACTAAGAAAGGCAGCACTGCCTTGCTGAATGTGATTTCTGTGGCAAAAAGATGGTGATATTGCTGGCAAGCGGTCTTTTTATTAAACTCAAATGTAACTCTGTCAAAGTACAATTTTACCAGGGTCCCTGAATTCGCTTGAGATGCTCTGTTAAATGAACCCCCCAGAAGACAGAATGAAGCTGTAATTCATACAGGTGGCAAAACTAAAATGTCTCTTGGTAATTTCATCAGGGCGGTGATGGAATTACAAATGTGCATGTTTTCGGCGAGTAATGGATGAGGTGATATGAAACATGCAGTTGTCTGTAATCGCTGCAGCTTTGGGGAAAAAAACTAGCATCCCTTTAAAATTCATTACATTAGGATGGCAGGCAGAGGTCACTGCAGTTTGGACGTGCCAGGAACAGAGGAATAAAGCCAAGTAGAATGTATGGAACTTCCAGTCTTTCTGTAATATTTCACAGAGTAAGGCATAACTAAAGGCACTGCTGAGAAAATGAGCGTAGAGGATTACAGTAGTAAAATGGTAATCCCTACTATAGACACTCCATATACGATACACGTTTTATATACATTTTATTATGTATACATATTTTATATGCAGCTCTGGAAACAAGAGACCGCATGTTGGAAAGGCTCTTGTAGCTTTAAGGAACACTGCTGCGTGCAAAGGACTGTGGGTGCACGCGTGACGAGAGCGCGCGGGAGAGCCTGAAGGAGTAGGCAGCACGTCGGCGAGCTGCAGTTTATGTGTAGTTAGTTTAGTTGTTCCTGGCAGTAAATACAGTCCCTGGTTTTTATGTATGCGTCACTGACGAATGTAAGTACTAAGTTTATTGATTATAAGTGATAAGTGACGCTGTGCTAATTTAGTTTACTTAATTGCGCGGCTAGGTTAACGTGACCTAGCTTGCTTACTGTTATAATTATCGCTGACGAGTGTTCAGTTGTATACCTCGGAAAGATATTTGCGTTTATTTCCCGTCCAATCATTCCCTCTAATACGAATTGTTGCTAATGTAATGTATTGTTGTGGGTATAGCCGAACTTATCAATGTTAAGGCGATGTGGTACAATTATGCATTATGTTAGTGTATTATGGTAATAACCATTGTAGGCACTGTGGTAATTTGTTTTTCCTGTTTATTTGTTATAGAACCACAAATAAATACAAACTTACTTACTTACCAAACCACTTCGTCTGAGTGTGCATCCAACTGACCTCAAGTAAGATAAGCCAGAGTACAACTAATTGCTCCCCCCTCCTGATTGAGAACGTGTATCTGGTGAAATACCCCCCCATCCTGAATCGTGACTGATATCCCACAGCGAGTACTACCCTCCTGCAGCAACCCCTTACAGTTTCCCAGGGGAGTGTGGCCCCCCTTTCCCACACCGCATCAAATTTTTCAGTTTCACTCATTTCTCAGTTTATGGGTTATGGGTATGAGCCTGTGTAAAATACACTTTTTTTTTGCAAACTCCAGCCTGGCTCTTCCCTGCTTCTCATTGATGAAGGGCTTCTTTCTTGCTTTATGGGTCTTCAGCGCTGCTTCTAGGAGCCTGTCCCACCAGTACGCTTCACACTTAATGTTTTCCATTCCTTTTGAAGGTCACTTGAGGTCATCCTCCGATTTGTTAGACACTGATGGATAAGTTGATGGTCATCTCTGGCATTAGAAGGTTGCTTCTGCCCTCTACCTGGCTGGTTTTTGATTTTTCCCAGTGTCTCCTGCTTCTTCACCCTGTTCTTGTGTACTGCGGTCTTAGAAACTCACGAGCATGGAAGCAGCCTGCCTCACAGTGTAGCCTTCTGCCAGCAGAACCAGGATTAAACCAGAATTTAACAATGCAGATTTTAAAAAAGTATATAGAGTGGTCTCTTAATTTTTTACAGAGCTGTGTATTGTTTATATGTACCTATTTTATCTTTTGGCTGCATGTTTGAACCTGAGACCAGTTTTCAAATGGAGTCTGTTTCAGAATACTACATTCACACCCCCAAAACCTTCATATCCCAAATACTGCATCATGAAAGGTGAAAATTGGTAGGTTTATGCTAGTGAAATAATGAAGATAGATGTTGCTGCTTTTAAATCATTAACAAGGTTGTTTATTGAAATGGTTTATTGAAAGGCATCTAACAATTTCAAACACATATGGAGATATAATAGACATTCGCCTCAGAATTATATTTTATGTAATTTTATCTTTAAAGTGACCTTATTAAATTTGTTCCCCGAAGTAATAATTTCATCCCACACCCTGAGTGCTTTTGCACGCTGGTTATATGTGCTGTTAGTGTGCTAACAGCATTTTCTACCCAGGGAGTCTGATCGAAACCCAAAATCAAGCTGCTGCTGTGAGCTCCTGCTGAGCACCCTGCTCGGAGGCATGTACACTCGACGGACGCTACGGAGTGTTTAACAGTGATTTCTATGATCTATATTCTTGTCCTCAGTAGGCGTTATGATGCTGATGTGTCACTGAACGTGTCAGCCAATGTAGTCCATATCTGTTTTGATATCTTACTCCTGGGGATACCTGCATTTCTAGGTACACATTGAACTGCTTATAGACTTTTCCCAGTTTAGACCGTAAACCCGAACTGGACTGTGCATGAGCAGATAAGTATCATTTCCGCTCACTACTGCTTCACGGCAGCTGGGCGATTTCACAAATTGATTTATTGCAGTTTTTTTTTTTTAACAAAGGTTGTACTTAGCACTTATTTGAATTATTGTGTATATATGTGTTTTTAGGGGGCAGCATGGTGCTGCAGTGGTTAGCACTGTTGCCTCACACCTCTGGAACCTGGGTTCGAGTCTCCACCTGGGTCACATGCGTGCGGAGTTTGCATGTTCTCCCCATGTCATCGTGGGGTTTCCTCCGGGTACTCCGGTTTCCCCCCACAGTCCAAAAACATGCTGAGGCTAATTGGAGTTACTAAATTGCCCATAGGTGTGCATGTGAGAGTGCATGGTGTGCGAGTGTGCCCTGTGATGGGCTGACCCCCCATCCTGGGTTGTTCCCTGCCTCATGCCCATTGCTTCCGGGATAGGCTCCAGACCCCCCGTGACCCAGTAGGATAAGCAGTTTGGAAAATGGATGGATATGTGTTTTTAAATTACAAAGATTATTTTATTTAAAAATAGTATTTAGCACGATTTGGCTTATTACAGTTTAATAATAGTTTGTAATTATGACATGTTATAATGTATTTTTAAATTATTATAATCGTATTTTTTAATAATTTGTAATTAAAAAAATAGTCTGTGGTACATTGGGCGGAGCTACAATTTGGCCGTCATTGTTATTATGAATTATGACGTCATAAGTAGGAGGGGGAGCGTATCCCTTATTCTGATTGGTCGAGGGGTTATCTCCATATACCATACATTGCCGATAGGGAGCCATATGGTTTGGGTGATAAGGGTTGCTGTTAAACTTTAATAGAATAAAAATACATTACATGTATTTATTTGTGTTATTTTTAATTACGTTTTTAAGGAATAATAAAACATGTGGCAGGATGAATGCAAGCTAGCGCATACACATCTAGCGGGGCCCGTCAGGCCGCAGGCACGGGTTGTTAGGGGTAGGCACAAGCGCCACGGCGTATTTTAAAAGAATGTGGGGATCTGAACGGGCTGGTAGGAGTAGTTGCATGGCACTGGTAATTATACTATATTGGCAACCACTTGAGCCAGGTCATATGACCTACCAGGAAGTTATAAAAGGCTGCCAAGATGGAATCTCATTCTCTTGCTGCTGTGTTTTACAACTGGACATGGGGTGGGTTCTTCTTCCCTGTGGGTAAGGAAAGGAGTAGAGGGTTTGTTTGAGAACTTGAATGTTTCATTTTAATTTTACCAGGGTGACTGCTAGCAGCATGTAACTCTTCGTGGAGGACGCGGAGGTGACTGTTTGGAATTTTATCATTTGACGTGATCCCCTACGAGCTGATGGGCTACAGACACTGAGGCTCTGGTCACTTGGGTTATACTGTGGGATTTAAAAGGGTCTATGTTTCTTTGTTGATTGTTTCTTTGTACCTGTAGCATTGGAACGCTTCCTCTTGGTGTTGCTGTGCTGCGAGGGCATTAAGCATTCCTGCAAAGGACCAGACTAGCCACTGTTTTAGGTTTATTTGATAGGCTTGTAAGTTGTAAGTGTAATTGTAGTATTGTATTTTGGGCGGTGGACATCGGCCGCTACCCTCCCCTTATGTTTGTACATGGGATCTTTCTGTACAAGGCCGGATCCGCACAGGCTTTTGCTCTGCTGTTGGGGTGCCACACTGAGTGGACACTGTACTGTTGTATGTAGTGTTTGTCGTGTTGTATGCTGTGTGGTGTTGAGTTTTGCTGTTTTCTTTGTCACCAGGGGCCTCCTGAGCTGAGAGCTGCGTGTGCTGATCTGACCTTACCATCTGGAGGATAGTCAGCTGCCCCCCACCCCCAGCAACCTTCATTTGTCTGATTTTAGATATTTGTAATAGATATTTGTAATAAAGTGGATTGGGTTTTATTTTTACATGCCTCTTTGTTATTGTCCCTTTGCGGGGAGGGTTTGAACTTCGCCACGTTACAGAAGGAACATTAGGGGTTACCAGGAGGTGGCGTAGTCAGAGCAGTGTGGGTATTCTGTGCTTTGGGCACCACAAGAAAGCACCGAAATGTTTTAAAGGAACTTTAGCGTTAATTTTAAAGAGAAAAAAAAAGAATCAAGGAATAACCCTGTTAATTCTTGTTTAAATAAATTAACGCAAGAGAGTCGGCTCTTTAACGAAAACTGTGTGGCTCTATGCGCATGCGCTGCATGAGCGAGCCAGAGAGGAGAGCGCATTCGCTAATTTAATCAAGAATTAACCGCGTTATTCCTTGATTCTTGTTGAAATGCTTAGAGCGTTTTACTTTACATTGGCAGAAAAGTGCTTCATTACTTAAACCCCTATAACCATAACGTTAATTTGAAATAACAGGCGCTCCTCTGGTGTCGCCATTTTGAAACGGGCTGGCCAATATCGTTTCGACCGCTTTTTTCAAACAGACCTGCCGATTATGGCCGAGCTCTGGGACTCGCTCATTTCGCTGTTTAAATGCTTTCTTCAACCTAACACTGGTAAATAATGTTTTTCCTTCTAATTCTTTAAGCATGTTGATTAAATGTAATGAGTTTTCTTTTAAAACGACGTGCTGCATGTTAATTGCTTTCGCTTGTGCTTGTTTAAACTCAGCATTTGCTCTTCTGCTGCTTTCGGGCATGTTTGTACTGGTTTAAATTCCGCCTGCTTTCTTCTAAAATAACGCTAAAGTTTTTCTTAAACATTTTGGTGCTTGCTTTTAAAATACGCCGTGGCGCTTGTGCACACATGGCTGCGGCCGGACTGGTCCCCGCTGGACGTGTATTTTGCATTCATTCCGTTATGTTTTATTCCTTAAAGACGTAATTAAAAATACAACATAAATACAAGTAATGTATTTTCATTCTATTAAAGTTTAAAGGCAACCCTTACCACCCAAACCATATGGCCCCCTATAGGCAACACGTGTAATAGACATTTGGAATATTCCTGACATTTAACATCTACTCACATTCAATTGAAAACACCTGTGTCTTCATTTTTAATGATTTATTTACAAGTATTTACATATTTCAGTAGTACTGATAGTCAGTGTTCTATGTTGAGTCGCATCTCCTCCCTTGCCTTGCTCTCCTTCACCATTGCCTTGCTCTCCTTCACCATTGCCTTGCTCTCCTTCACCATTGCCTTGCTCTCCTCCACCATTGCCTTGCTTTTCTCCACCATTGCCTTGTACTCCTCCTCCATTGCCTTGCACTTCTCCTCCATTGCCCTGTACTTCTCCTCCATTGCCTTGCTCTCCTCCTCCATTGCCTTGCACTCCTCCACCATTGCCTTGCTCTCCTCCTCCATTGCCTTGCACTCCTTCACCATTGCCTTGCTCTCCTCCTCCTCCTCCATTGCCTTGTACTCCTCCATTGCCTTGTACTCCTCCTCCATTGCCTTGTATTCCTCCTCCATTGCCTTGTACTTCTCCTCCTCCTCCATTGCCTTGTACTTCTCCTCCTCCACCTTTGCCTGGCTCTCCTCCACCTTTGCCTGGCTCTCCTCCTTCACCGCCACTGTCTGGCTCTCCTCCTTCACCGCCACTGTCTGGCTCTCCTCCTTCACCGCCACTGTCTGGCTCTCCTCCTTCACCGCCACTGTCTGGCTCTCCTCCTTCACCGCCACTGTCTGGCTCTCCTCCTTCACCGCCAATGTCTGGCTATCCTCCATCGCCAATGTCTGGCTATCCTCCATCGCCAATGTCTGGCTATCCTCCATCGCCAATGTCTGGCTGTCCTCCATCGCCAATGTCTGGCTGTCCTCCATCGCCAATGTCTGGCTGTCCTCCTCTATCGCCAATGTCTGGCTGTCCTCCTCTATCGCCAATGTCTGGCTGTCCTCCTCTATCGCCAATGTCTGGCTGTCCTCCATCGCCACTGTCTGGCTCTCCACCACCATTGCCTTTTTTCCTTTCCCTTTTTTTGTAAAAAGCTTCTTCAGCCAGGATTTCTTTTTCTTTCCTTCTTTGTCCTTTTTTCTTTCCTCCTTTGCGTCTATAGCTTCTCCAGCGTCCTTTGGTACCGCTGGGGGCCTAAAGCAATTGAGAAAAATCCACTTCATATTGAGATGCTTCTTCTTCGAAATCAGATTTGTTTTGAAGTGGTATTGGTGCCTACAGCAGAATTTATACCTTCAGAATGATGACATCAGAGTTGTCACGGTAACATTGTGTTCTAGAATTCAACTGTAGGTGCCATATTTGGTCAGTGGTTCAATTTTTTTTTAATTCTCTGCATTTTTTATATGCTTTATTCAGCTCATATTCTGCAGCATATATTGTATGAATTTCCATATTTACCTTAATTAGTTTACTCGCAGATAATATTCTGTACTTGCAAATAGGGATATAGGAAAATAGGTCCGATATCAGCCAAAAAAAAAACTATCGGATTATATCGGACTGCGTTAAAAATCTCCGATATAAGCAGTCCGTTCCGCTAAAATCTCCGTTACAGCTATTCTATCCAGCAGCGTCCAGAGCCAGCGTGCAAAGCCCACGTGATCACAACACTGCTTGCTAGCGAAGTAGCGAAGAAAAAGACCGATGTCGGTCGTGTGGCAGTATTTTTCATTAAAGTCCGAAAAAGACAGTGTGGCTCAGTGCAACACTTGTCATGCACAAGTTTCCCGTGGTGGAACAGAACCGGGAAAGTTTAATACGTCCAACCTCATCGCGCATTTGAAGCAGCATCACAAAACTCTGCATGAGGACTTTCGCAAGACCACTGAGTTAAAGAAACAAATTGAAATTGAAACTTTGGACACTCAACCTTTAGCAGTTGGTCAATTAACAATTTTTTTTTCTTATGTTCCTGCTCTCAGCTGTTCCTACCATTTGCTGATGGTAAAAAATAAATAACTGAAGTGACCTTTAATTAGTATTTTGCACTTTAAAAAATATATTTTTGTTTATTTAATTAAGATATTTTTCAGGGTCTTAATATGTATTCTTTAATTCTTTTTTATATATTCTTATGTAAAAGGTTCACATTTATGCAACCAATAGTTAATAAATTGGTCGTTTTTTTCCATACTTACTGCTGCTGACTTTTGTTCTCAGTTTGATCTAGCCGTTCATACATTCCACACAACGAAATGGGTAAAAGTATTCATGATTTGTGCTGATTATTGTATCGGATTTGTATCGGTATCGGTTAGTACTGAAGGCTGCAATATCGGTATAGTATCGGAAGTTAAAACGTTGTATCGGGACATCCCTATTTTTGTGTGTTTTTATGTATATTTTATCTCCAGATTGCTTGTTTTTCTTAAAGGGAAACGGTCCCTATTTTATGTGTTTCAGGCTAATTTAAATCCTAAAGCTTTCTAAGTTGCCAAACCACAGTGAAACAAACGCACTCGGACACACTTTTCTATTTGCAACCTCAGTTCATTCTTCTGAAAGTTATTATATTTTAAAATATCAACCCAATATTCTGGCAGCCCAAAACTCCATCACCAGACAATCTGATTAAACAAGTCATCGAATCCACAAGCCCAGAATTAGCTGAATGTGAGAGATGATGTTCTGAAGGTAAGGTTTAAAAAAGATGGTCCACAAGAAGAGATTTGGGAACTTCAGAGGAGCATTCCTCATGTACATCATCCCAAAAAAAGATGGAGATAGACATGCTCCATGTGAATGTCATGACCAACGTGGGGTTTAGCTTGTAATGGTGGCTAATGTCATAATAGCTCATACTTGTCAAATCTACTCTAGCTGTGATTTAAAGGAACCTGGACCATGTTATTCGAGTGACTATGCCAGGGAATGGCAGAATGGTCGTGTTGTTATATGATTCTGAAAATTCATGAGTGTCCCTTTGTCCTGCTGTACTCTTTATTCTAGTCCTCTTCATCATCCCTGGGTGTTTTATTCCCGGGGTGAGAGCAGTGTACAGTTTCCTAGACGTGTTCCATATGTGCAGGAACCATGATAAATGAGGAACCAGTAAGTCCAGTTCAATTCATTCATTATCAAGTTAGACATTCTCATGCATTCAGCAAGTACCTGACATGTCCATCCATTTTCTGAAACTGCTTATTCTGTTCTGGATCACAGTGGGTCCAGAGACTGACCTGGAGGCTATGGGTGCAAAGCAGGGAACAACCCATCACAGGGTACAGTCACACATCATTCACATTTAGGAGCAATTTGGCATCTTCAATTATCCTCAGCATGTTTTTTAGATTGGGGGTGGGTACCCGAGTAGCCTGAGGAGACCCCGCAATGACAAGGGGAGAACATGTAAACTCCACACGCATGGAATCCTGGCAGACTCCAGAGATGTGGGGCGACAGCACTAACCACTACACCACCATGGCGCCTCTACCTGACATATTCTGACTTAATACGGAACATTCGTTTTATTTCTTTGTCACTAAGACTCTGAAAGTGACATAAATAGATAACAATCTAAGGCGTAATTGAAATTAAACGTTTATATCTAAGGAAATGGACATTACAATTGTAATTTTGAATTAAGCAGTAATTCGCAATTTGCGGTATTTCCAGATTTTTGAACGGGATGTAAAAAGATCCCTTTAGTCCCACAAACTTAACAAAACAACGTTTATTTAGCATTAATTTAGTGGAAGCCCTGTTTGCACGATAGACACACTGCAGGTGTTTAAACATTTTACAGAACGCTTTAAAATGCCCAGCACACTGAAAGAACAGCAGGTTGAGCTACACAGGACTGCCGCAGAGTAAATTCTCAATCAAGCCTTCATTATTTTAATTAGTCGTTTTAAATTGCGGGCTTAATGTTTACAGCTGTATAATGTTTGTGGAAAGTCAAGCACTGCAGTTATGTGAAAACTTAATTCAAGTAACAACAGAATAGCTGCCGTCACACGCCCTGTGTTTCCTTTTTTGCTCCTCGTGAGATATTCCAGCAACAAATGTGGAGGCAGTGCAACCACCCATAGCAGGGATTTTAATAAAGGGATCAATCTTTTCAGTGCAGAAACCCATATTCCCTTTAAACATGCAGGTAAAAGTGTGGAGTAAATGTGTGTAAAATCAGCTGGAAATGAGGCAGCATGTCAGGTGTTCCTCCTTAGCCCTGCAACGCTGTGAAACCTCTTCAGTGAATGCATGGTAAAACGGACAGACTACCGGTCCATGTGTGGAATCAGAGTTGAGTAACGAACTGGAGAGTAAAACCAATTGAAACAGAAAGTGATTTCAGGTGTTACTGGGGTATGGTGTATCATAAAAGTCTGGCTCTGTTGTGTTGTTCTGTGACCAGTATTTATGGACTAAAACTCTCTGTGGTCCTAAGCCACTGTTCTCTTGAGAACATGCTGTAGAATTTTTTTTTTTGGTAGCCTCCCACCCCCGATCTCTGCGTCAATACAATTCCGCCTCTGCAGACAGCTCCTTACATTGCCAACTATGGACGCTTAAACTGACAGAAGGGTGCCAAATCATTTCCAATCAACTGAATTAACCACAAGTGGGCTCCGGAGAAGGGGGAGAATCATCTCAGAGATGATCAGTAAGAACGGGAAGCACCTCAGCGAAATTTCAAGTGTCATACCAAAAGATCTGAATATTCATTCTAATTTGATTTGTTTGTAGCAAACGGCTGCAGCGTATCATAATATGAAGAAGCGGCTTGCATACTTTTGAAATGCACCATGCAGTTATGTAGTATGTAAAAAAAACAAACAGAAGTAAGTAAACAAAGTAACAGAACCACAGCGTAATGCCTGTGAGAAGCAACGGGCCGCTGCGATTTCAGCGCTTTTGCCTGGTGATTAATTGCTTCAGTAAGACCCCAAGCGGTGGCAGATTGTTGGTGTCCTGCTGCTTTCTCCATGGAGGCTGACCTGCAGCAGATGAGCAGCTATGTCTGGGAGTGTGAAAAGCTTCTGTTTGACCTTAAGAAAGTTTTCAGTGTGGGGTCACATTGTTCCACTGATCGGTATGGAACTGCCCTGTTTTAGTTGTGCACTTCTGGCTGTTGTTGGTAGTGTAGTGATTAGCATTGTAGCCTCGCCCCTGTAGGACTGGGGTTCAAGTCTCTGCCCTGGCTCCATGTGTGTGTTCTCCCATTGTTGATGGGGGGTTCTTCAGCTTCCCCTGAAAGTCTAAAAACATGTTAAGGTGAACTGGAGGTTCCAAAGTGTGTGTGTGTGTGTGTGTATGTGTGTGCCCTACAATGGGTTGGTGCCCCATCCTGGGTAATTCGCTGGCTTGAGCCTGTAGCTTCCACAACCGGCACTGGATTCCCCTCCCCCCCCCACTCCCATCCCTGCAAGTGGGTACAGAAGATGTATCGATGGTCTTCAGTACGTTCTATGTGTCACCATATCTAAGGTACATATATTGCCTTTGTTTCTGAATAAATATATAATTCTGCTACAGATAAGGTGTGAGATGTGAGATTAAGCGGCTTGGTGCTGCACCTTCAGAAAAGCACAGAAAACGATAGATCATACACAGACTAATTTAATTTAATTGTATTTTACTTGCTGATTCAGATCTGTGTATCGGGAGCACAGCTCGAAAATGGCAGGTCTTTGATAAATAAAAAATTCATAAAGCTAAGACCCTTGTGTTAAATATACATGAGAGCATGTTGGCTGCCTTCAGATGGTTTAAGCTGAGGAACGACGAGAACAAAACGAAAAAGTGAGGCGCAAAAAAAAAAACAAATAAAATGCTTGCATTTTGAAGCAGAGAAACATGAAAGAGAGGAACGGGGAGCAGTCATGTGCCGAGGTCCAGGCTAAAACCGCTGCATCTCGCTTTTCTCGTACAGTAATTATTTACTGATAATGACAGGATGCCTTTGCCACATCCAGTGGCGACAATTACAGTGGTAATTAGCACCAGTGAGCTTCCTGTTTTTTGCCAGTGCGTTTGCCTTACGAATGCTTTCCAACAAACCCCTTATGCATTTAATGTTTTTTTTTTTCAGAACGATTAACTGTCACGTAACTAAGACCGAAAACGCATTATGATGTATTTCATTCTCACTCCAGTTATACTGACAAAGTGATATGAATAAATTGATATTACGCTAAAAGTTTCACATCATTAGATGTGTGGTATTTCTAATTAGAATTATCCAACATCCATCCATATAATTTCTACACCTGCTTGTCCTACGCTGGGTTGCAGGATAAGCCTTTGTGAAGTAGACAACGGGGTCGACAATGTTGTGCTGGAGACTAAAGGGACAGAGACTGATTAAAAGATACTTGATGGCCTAATAAAGCACAGTTTATTTTAATAATAGTCATGAGAAAAGTCTTGTGAATTGTCTGCTTTTTATCACAATAACGTATCTCTTTCGCGCGACGAGACCTGTTCCAGCCGACATGGACACCTGCATCTTGCATAAGACCACGACACAGACAACTTAGAGTAAGATGAGTTTATTTAGGAAAATGTGTGGGCACAATTATTCCATTCAAATATCTGTGACACAAATTAGAAGCGGCTTCGGGGAACGCATGCATAATTCATCAGGCGAGTCGAGGCAAGGCGAGCAGCCTGATACAGGCATCGCGTATGTTGGGTAATACAAATCAGTTTCATTCTGCAAGTGTTCCTTAGCCTCCCAAGTGCAAAGCATTTAATTTTCACGTACCTTAACTGTGAAGCTGACCCTTGGACAGATGTTTCCATTATTCTATTAACCTGAGTCCTGTACCATGCTGACCTTTAAATCTGTGGATTACGGGATTCAGAATGTGCTTCAGAATCACACGTGACCCTTCCGGTCAAGGCCGCTTTCTGCCACCGAGTTCCTCTTTGTTCTCACACGATCCGTACAAGGAACCTTCTGCTCAAACTCAGCACACTAGCTTATATTTGTGAATCATCAGTACCTGTTTTGCTTACAGATATCCATTTTGTAGCATCTCTGGCATATTTCAAAAGTCAGAAATGTTTTTCTAAAGGTGCTTTACATTCACATGCGACTGACAGAAGACATGGAGGAAATTTATCGAGGGTACAGGAGCTACCCCCCCACACCTACAGGTACTACTGCAAAAGAATTCTTGGCCAACCAAGACAAAATATCAGCAAAGAAATACAGAAATAAAACTTATAGTTAATACTTACGCGTACTGAAACAAATGCTGACATCCTGCAACATTCATTCCTATTATGATGTTTGAACTATCCAATTATTCCTCTACCGACACTGACTGCTGAACAGTTGGCCTGCTCTGCCAACCACTGAATGCTGTTTTCTTTTTTTTTAACTACAGAACTAAGCAGAAGAATATGGAGTCCACCTGGGTTCAGGTGAGAAATAAATTCGTAACCCCCAGTAAACCCCCAGCTTCCCAGGCTTTCGTGTCAGACGAACTTCGTGTGACTTCCATTTACTACGTGACTGACTGTCCGGTTATGAAGTGTCAGACAGGGTGAATTTCCAATTACTCTGTCTAGTGGGTAACCAGAATTTCAGAACTAAAAATCGGGACACTAGGTGCCATGTACATTTCCTGCACATGTGCATGTACCCCATCGCAATGTTAACTTTTAAGCTGTAGCACGAATGCCAGAACAAGCAAACAGGGAACAGATTGCGAAACTTTAGAAAGACTAAACCGTGGGCACGGATTTATTTCTGAACCCAGGCGGACTCCATAGGAGGAATGAGGAAGACAATGGAAAAAATAAAAGCACAGAAATAAAAATGAATCTAAATACAATTTGGGCTTCCAAAATGACAATCAAGCAGACGTCCCACTCTGTTCCAAACATGCTCCCTGCAGTTTTTTATTAAATACACCACAGTGGACTCTTCATATTTACTGTCATATTACTGAATGCTCATTATTCAAAAGCAACTTCTGCATACATTTTAACAAATTTCTTATGGAAATATTATTAAATCAGCCTTTGACTTTGAAACACTGAAACATGGGAAAGTAAATGTGTGTTATAATGCTATTAGGCATTTTTATGCCAGCAAAAAATAAAATAAAAGGTCAGTTTTATTTTAGTCTACAAATATTTATACTTCGCATTTCCTTATCCCAGATATTCCCAGAAATATCAAATATAGATGTGAACTACTGTGGTGCTTCATCTTTAGCTTGGGGGTGCTTTCAGAGGACAACGTGAACAGCCAAGTAGAGAATGGAATCGACAAGCAAATTCAAACATTTTACCATTCAAATTACCAACAAGACCACAAAGCTAGCATCTCCGCCTGCAGGGACAACCCTCCAGCAACCCTCCCAGTTCTTTTATAGCAGTCTTCTCTAAAGCCCCCCCCCCCTAGGATAATAATTAGGGAGAATGGGGACAGCTGGGTTTGATTATCCGGATGACCTTAGGGCATCGTTTGGTGATCGTTTGCCATGGACGTGTCCAAAGGCCATTCGACGGTTTTTATTCGGTATTATTAATCCTGAAATCTGTCACCACATAACATTAGGAAGAGTGATTGGCACAGAATATTAACTCCGGCCCTGACCCAGTATATGACCTATGACCTTATGATGAACTCAGTGACCATCCCTGCCACATTTCAAAGACAAAGAGATCAGCTGTAAGACTATGGGATTTGTAGATGTAAACTGGGACTGAAGGTGGAGCAGAATGTTTCTCTATAGTAACATAATCCATCGAAAAACAGAAGACTTAGAAGACATTCTGAAGGACCTTCTCAACAGAAATTATGAAAAGGTCGGCGTGTTTTTATTGAAGTCACTGGAAGCCGTCGGTTCTGGTGGTCTCTGTCACGTGGGTAGCAAGTAGGGGGTCTTGTGATGTTCTCCATTCCTGTAAACCACACATCAATTGATGCTGTAATCTGAACAACGAGAAAACTGATTTTTTTTCTAATTACCATTGTAAGCTTGACCGTGCAAATATTCCAAGCTCCAGTATGGACAATTATATAAATAGAAATAGAAAGCCTTCTATTGTCATTGTACTGGAGCACGGATGCTACTTGTACAACGAAATTGCAGTGACGAAATTGCAGTGGTCACTTCTGAAGTGCAGACGTATACAGACATATACAGACATTACGTTTGCAGTACAGACAGGATAGACAGAGTAGTAGATGCAATAACACATAGTGTTAAGTATTGTATTATACTATATTCCTGTATAGTATATTATAATAATAGAAAATTATTGCACATTTTCCTTATGTGGGGGTGGTGTATGTTGTATGTGTGTGTTCATTGCAGTGATGGCTTGTGGGAAGAAACTGTCTCTGAGCCTATTGGTCCTGGTTCTAATGACCCTAAGCGCCTGCCGGAAGGTAACAGGTGAAACAGGTGATAGGCAGGGTGAGTGCTGTCTCTGACGATTACCTTAGTTAAGCATTTGACAAAGCAGTTCAATGAGATATTTCCTTAAGCAACCGTTGAATAAATATGTAAACTGTTTTAAAAAATTACCTCGATGATTGAATGGCAAAAAATGGTAAAATGGTAAAATTAATATTTGTGGTAATATAAATTATTTATGATCGATTCTTATTATTCATAATAGTTATTTGTAGAAAATCTATCCAAAAGCAAAACACAGCTTAAAACTTCGTCGGGACATGTCACCATAGAGCATATCCCAATAAGGCAGGTCCGAGGACGTGGACATGCTGGCCGAACTGGCAGCGCGCGCTCCGAAGTAGGTCACGTGTCAGTCCTCCGGCGCCCGTAAACTGACTGGATTGGGGCGGGGGGAGCGAGGGGCGCATTCCGGAGCAGCGGCGGCACGAAGCGCTGCGGCACCGGCACCTGCTTCGGGCTCCGTTCCCTTCGCTACTGAAAGGCGACGATTGTGGCGACTCCGCGGACACCGAGCCTCCGACTTTTCTGCACAGATTCCCTGCGGCAGCGTAAGTGCGAACGCGCAATATGCACTTTCCGATGGACGGTAATGGAAGCGCAAGCCTGTAACGCGTAGGGAAATAGTTTGAGACTCGAACCCCGTAAACGCTACGCCGAAGCCAGCGACCATAATAATTTAACCTTAGATTTAATCCTAACTAATTAACCTCCTGCAGATTCCCTTCCCGGCTCACTGAAAGGTGTTTGAAACGCTACTGATGATTCCTAACAGGTCTTTGTGACCTGAGGATGAAATAAATTAGCGATGACATATTAACATTTTTCTAAACCCTCAGTTTTACTGGATTAATTATCAATACACATATTGCTTTGTTTAAATGCTTAATTAGTTTATTGTAACGTACAATAAGTAGCCTACTTCATTTCCAGTCATATATAATTAGCCTATAACTTAATTAGCTTATGAAACACTTCATCATTTTAAATTAGAAAGTTTTAGTGATTTATTTTACAATACAAAATGACAAGGGACAATACATATTTTTGATCATTTGCTATACATTACTGCGTCTTATTTGCGTAATCTGCATTTTTAGTGACACGTTTAACTGGACTGAGGTAAGATTTAAATCCGAGATGTATACGATGCCCTTAAAGCAGATCACAGAACGCGTTATATTTATGACAATTATAAGTAGTATAATTGTTAAAATCTGACTTATTCGCTGTCACTTTGATACTGCTGTAATATTTGATTTATTCTCCATTAATTTTTCCTTTTTAATTTTCCTCTTTAAGTTTATAATGTGCTTCTCCCCGCCCTTAATGCCGTTCTCGCAGATCTTTCTTCACGGCCGAACTCCTCATTTCAGCCGCTCGCTTTGTTTAATCACGGTAGCGGCGAAATAGTGCGAATATTGGAAATGTACTAAAAAAAAAGGTAAATGTAATATAAAATGCAATAAATTGTGTGCAGATTAAAACACACAATGAACAGTGACACTGTAATTGCTACTGATAGGTGCAGCGACAGTCACACAATATGTCCAAAGTAGCGTGGTAACAGCCCTATGAATATGAACGTGGTTATGGATGACAGTTTGAATGGGTCAGACCAGAATTCAGAATGTTGATGGTCCGATGGACGAAACAGAGCCTGCTGGTTCAGGACCTAATACTGCAGATCCTGATGGTACCAGTGTGAACAGTCTGCGGCTGGGGTGATTGGAATCTTTGATAATTTTCTCGGCTTTCTTCAGGCCCTGACTGCTATGTATGCCCTGAAAGGGAGGGAAGCTCACCTCATATTTTCTGTGCTCACTGCACTACTTTCTGCAAAGCTTTGTGGCAGTGGGTTGTGCCGTTTCCATACCGGCAGAGGTGTAAGGACATGACAAGCAAGGCATGCGATTGCCCGGGGCCCCAAGTTGTGAGGGAGGCCCCTGAGGGCAGCTGATTACATGGCACTTTGCAGCGACAAATCTACTTTTTTTGTGTATTGTTCATTAAATTCTCATTGTAGATGTTATTCATTTCGAGTTAATATTAAAATAAAGGTAATAACTTTTAGCATGTCGGCAGAAGGTGGGCTGGAGGCTACCTAGAGTCCCAGGAATCGCTTCCACATACCAGGCGGTGATGGGTCCAGATAGGGCAGTGTTTCTCAAACCAGTCCTTGGGGACCCCCAAGCAGTCAACATTTTTTGCTCCCTCCCAACTGTCAGGGAATTGGAAGGGAGCAAAAACATGGACTGTGATGTGGAAAGTTGCGTGCTTGTAGAGTTACTATCTACTGTTGAGGACCTTATTGGTCCAAATGAGCTTTAATTTAGCATTTTCATAGGAACTGAAATCACATTGTCAAAAAATAATTCTGCCTTTTCTTGGCAGGTAACCTGGTCCAACAAAGAGGTTCCTTAATTTAGCAGCATGTTATGTGATTAATGTGACTAATTATACTCTTCTAAGAATATCATCTTCTATGAATCTAATTAATAATATCTCATCCAGCCATTATTAATTTGCTGGAATATCTGAGTCATGTCTTGTGATGTGTTAGATATTTGAATTACAAATCATCTCAGTGACATCGACATGAGTAATTGTATTTCATCAGAATTTCTTCCATCACCACCACAAATGATTCAAGTAATTAAATGCATTAATCCATTGATCCATCTTCTAAACTACCTATCTAGTATCTGTCCCAGGTAGCAAAAGGCATGAGGAGGAAGGAGGACTAGGCTATTACAGAAGGCACCCTCATTCAGCATGAATGGTTTTGAGACATTAAGTTAACTAAAGAAACTTTGATTGACTACATGAGTATGCAGAGGAAAAGAGATGCATCCCAAAAGAGATGCAGGGAAAACTCCACACAGACAGCAAGTGTGGGAATTGGACCTGAAGGATGGAGATGTGAGACCAGTGTGATTCCCAATAAGACACTCATGAAAATAATGAAAATAGAAATTTGTTTCTCTTTGCCTTCCACAAAAATGTCTCTGAGATCCATCTGTGTATTGAATGTCACTGCTCCACACTGGACGTGTATCCTTACACACTTCCTGTTGTATCCTTACACACTTCCTGTTGTATCCCTATGCACCTCCTGTTCTGATGTTCATAGTCACCCTTTATGCTCCATATACACCCTTACACCGTCATTCTTCAGTATGATTTCTGGTTGTGTCTCCCGCAGGAAGTGAAATCTATCATGGAGCATATTTAGTGTTGCATTTGCTAATTTTAGTGGAAATGTTGGCTGTTCATGTAGTAGTTTGTGAGCAGAAGGTGACCATTTCCTGGATTAGTGAAAAGCTTAGAGATGAAACTGAGGAAAAATGAAAGGAATCCTTTGTGTATTCTGTGAGTTACACTGAAAAATCACACCGTAATGCTGTAATGAGGAAAATGTATCACCTTCAATGGTTGCAGCACCTCATATTGTTGAGATGCTGCAAAAACTAAGATTGAAACATTGCAGCTGCTGTTCCCACACAGCTATTGCATTAGCTGTGTTTCAGTGAACTTCTGGGCACAGTAGGACAAATCACACTGAAAAGACCCCTTTGCCACAATGTGATACTAATTGTGCTTTTAAAGATTTCTAGTGATCTGTAAAGCGATTCTTTCAGGCTTTTTTTTTTTTACTTCGTTTGACCAGCTTGTTGATAAAGGCACATGCAGCTGAGGGTCCAGGACCATGTTGTACTTGGGGAAATGCATGGATTGGAGTGTGCTTTTCATTTAGAGTCCAAGAGGAGGAGCTGTGCTGAGCGAGTGCCCTGTGATGGATCGGCACCCTGCCCTGGGTTATTCCCTGTGTGGCCCTGGGATTGGCTCTGGTCCCCCGGCGACCCTGCATAGGACAACCAGGTATAGAAGGTGGATGAATGTTGTTGGGTGGACTTACTACCAGAGGTTCTGGCTACAGAACACTGGGTGTGCTTGAATTCTCGCCTGCCTCTTCACCACCTTGGCTACTGTGGGGTGAGTGTACTGGAGCAGAATGGAGGCCGTCACATCGTCCAGATGGGGGCTACACAGTGGTGGAGGTTCTGTTGGCTGCCCGTTTGTTCTGTAAGGTGCTGTATAACATTCACATTTCTGGACTCTTATGGAAAAGCAGAACCTCCAGTAAGTTAGTAAACCGAGGGTTGGATGTTCTGTAGTGTTCAGTTTGGTTCCTCTCTTTGAATTCAGGCTCTCTCACAATAAGGTCAGACATAGTTATGTGTATCTTTCTTCCAGTCCTGAATAAATCAAAGATGGGTCATTAGATAAAGATACTGAACTTTTAGCTGCAGGATTCGCTCTGTGGAAGCGATTCATCATGCTAGCATTCTCTGAATATCTGGAATGTTCCGTATGTAGCTTGTGCTGAAGCAAAGTTTCAAGGCTACAGTGGATTAATGGAAAAAAGTATAAATAAAACTGATAGATGGATACAGCCCCTTACCGGATCTGAACGTTGGTTTTGCTGATAATATATGTACAGTAGTTGCATATTCACTTTAACTACATAATTTTTGCACAGCCTGTTTGCACTTGACTGTTCCGAGACTCGTAAAGTCTGTCGCAAATTAGATTACCGTTGCTTTTTTCTTTTTTTTTTTTATCACAGAGCAGCATCGTTTATTGATATATGAGCAGCATCATTACACAGAATGGTTAAGGCACCGTTGTGTATATTCCTACTGGCACAGCAATTCACATCTCACTCGCCAAAGTTACAGGGGTTTGGAAAAGAACTGGTAAAGAAAGACCAGTTTATAAAGGACCCTCAAACAGAGTTAGTGTTTTAAATATGCTTATTAAATGCCTGGGCGATATGTTCGATGCAGCGATAAAAGTTGTGAGTCAAGACTTTTTTTCTGTGGGCTCAGGGATATGAGATATGTAACAAACAGAAGTGAATCCCTTGAGTCTCGCACACACTTACTGGCTGCAGAGATGCTCAGTACCGTTAAGTTACTACTCAGCCTCTGAGTTTCAGTCTACACAATCTTTTATAAAAAAAAAAGTATAACTGTGGTATAAATGGTCTGATTCTGGAGGTTCTGCGTTGTGATACTGTACCTTAAGGCGTCTGCCGTCCCTGTTCCCCCTCATCCCATGGGCTGTCACATCTGCCCGCGGTCATGGAGCCTCAGCTCGGTCACTAATTGGCTTCTGCTGCAACCCCAGAGGAGCACAGGTGAAGTCAGAGGCGAGTGTGCAGCAGGTAATGAGGAGGAGTGTGCAGTGTGCACACAGGCAGTGGGATGGCCAACTAATTGTTATTAAGACCCCAAGACAGCAGTGCAAGCTTGGAGTCTGATTGCCCCTCAGATCATAGATCCTGAATTAATGGAGAATTAATAAAGACTAATGGCCGTTTTCTACACAATTGCAGTGCTTAGGTAGGCACTGTTGTCGCTTCAGCTTTAAACGTTTCATAATGTTAATTCAATCTACTGAAGCGCAGAATGGTTTTAAGCAATATAGGAGACCTTTAAATATTTACTTAACTTGCGTGCAGATGAAATGTAAGTGCTTGATTCCATAAGATGAAAAAGCTGACGGTGAAGGGAAAGCTGTGTAGCAGTTACGGCTGTGAGCATCACCATGGTGATGGAGTCTGCTGAGCCATGAGATGCGTCAGCGTGGAACACAGCAGCTGCCCTTCATCGCTTTACCTTCTTCAGTCTGTGCCTTAAAATCGGGGAAAAAACGGACGTTCTGATGTCATTTTTAGCTGTCGTTAACATCGGGCCAGTGTCTTTTACACGCAGGTAGAAGGTCGAACCCCTTCTTTGGGTGTGAGCATGGTCACTGGGCTGGTTCCTTCACATGTTGCACAGACATGGTGTACATGGTCAGCTGAGGTATTTTTCTTCTCCGAGGAACATGCGCTGCTCTGATGTCATCCGGTTAAACTTGGCTTTTGTAGTAGTTTATGGTTAGTTGTATAATCAAAAACTGTCTTGTGGTGCTACAGCCGACCTGAAGGCTGCGCTCTGAGGGACTGTGTAAAGGTGCTACAGCCGTCCTGAAGGCTGTGCTCTGATGGACTGTGTTGTGGTGCTACAGCCGACGTGAAGGCTGCGCTCTGAGGGACTGTGTAAAGGTGCTACAGCCGTCCTGAAGGCTGTGCTCTGAGGGACTGTGTTGTGGTGCTACAGCCGACGTGAAGGCTGCGCTCTGAGGGACTGTGTGAAGGTGCTACAGCCGACCTGAAGGCTGCGCTCTGAGGGACTGTGTGAAGGTGCTACAGCCGACCTGAAGGCTGCGCTCTGAGGGACTGTCTTGTGGTGCTACAGCCGACGTGAAGGCTGCGCTCTGAGGGACTGTCTTGTGGTGCTACAGCCGACGTGAAGGCTGCGCTCTGAGGGACTGTGTGAAGGTGCTACAGCCGACCTGAAGGCTGCGCTCTGAGGGACTATGTGAAGGTGCTACAGCCGACCTGAAGGCTGCGCTCTGAGGGACTGTCTTGTGGTGCTACAGCCGTCCTGAAGGCTGCGCTCTGAGGGACTGTGTTGTGGTGCTACAGCCGACCTGAAGGCTGCGCTCTGAGGGACTGTGTTGTGGTGCTACAGCCGACCTGAAGGCTGCGCTCTGAGGGACTGTGTGAAGGTGCTACAGCCGACCTGAAGGCTCGCTCTGAGGGACTGTCTTGTGGTGCTACAGCCGACCTGAAGGCTGCGCTCTGAGGGACTGTCTTGTGGTGCTACAGCCGACCTGAAGGCTGCGCTCTGAGGGACTGTCTTGTGGTGCTACAGCCGACCTTTCTTCTGTTTTTCATTTAAACTCTGCACACTCGGTGAGTGGAACCCATATGGTTTTGTGTTCCACAGAGAAGAGAAATCCATGTCTATTGCAGTTCTGGTTGTCATTGCAGGTATTGGCGCCAATAAAGCACAGAAAGGAACTTGGGATGCAATATTTACAGCCGGGAAGTGGTCAGTATCAAAGGTCATGTTTGATGAATACAGTTTACAGCAATAATCAAGAAAACCTTCTTTCTAAAATTAAATTTTAGACAGACTATTGCACTACTATGGATCTTGTTCGATCACCAGCCTTTTATGACATTTTCTTCTTTTAAAAGGTTCATACGGGTTTTGTTGTGGATTATAAGTGTCTTTAGATGTTCTCTGCTATGCTATGAGTCATAGTTAGTTCTCATGGAAAAAGTTTTAGTGATGCTTTTGGAATATGAACAAATGTACTTTTTCTCCGTAATGGATGCATACAAGGTCCATTAACATGCTTTCTGCAGGCCTGGCCTTTCTGCAACAATTAATCAATGATAATAGTTTCAGCTGAAGAGGCCATTTTGAATCAGGCTTCTTTGTGAGAGAGAGGCCGGATGTTCCGATTCACTCGTCATTAGAATCACTGCATCTCTGCAGCCCATGTTGTACCTGTGGAATAAACAGGAACTTATTCATTCTGGAACTTTCTCCATATTAATAATCTTTTTTTTTTTTTTTTTTTAGCAAATGACAAATGTTGGGTGCTGGCTTGGTTGTTGAAACAGGATGATTGAAGTTCATTGCATGTGTAAAATTGCCCCTGCATCCAAACGCTGTTAGAGAGTTCCGCAGGTTGTAGGTAACTCCTTAACCTGTCCATGGATGTTAAGTTGCTCTTTAAAGAGCTGATTTCTGGGCTGTTCCTGGGATATTGTGTGCGTCTCATAACGGACATCACAGCTGAGCCCGAGCCACATCCTCTGCTGATGTCGTGTCCTCGTCATCAAGCAGCTCTCGCCTTTGTCGGGAGGACAAGGTCACATGAGAGAGTTACAGAATGAAGATGCCATATCTAAGAACTTTTAGAGATCTACCTTGAATGAATCAAAACTTATTCTGTGTTTTATATATTTTTAAGTTTTAAGTTTAATGGAGGATTGAGGAAGGTAACCCATGTGAGTATTAAGGGAACCTTCAGACTCGAGAAAGAAAGAGCTGGGAGCAGGAGCTGGAGCTGAAGCCTTGTAGGTTCTCGCCTATGGTGCTTAAGCCGTGGTTCTGAGGTCTGTCATGTGCTGTTCTAGGGGACATTGACTGTGCTGTTTACTCACTTCATGTACAGATCAGAGAACCAGCCTTGGTCTGGTTATTCACAGGTGTCTGCTGAGCTTCCCTATTTCCCGCCTCTATGTCAAAGCATTATAAGTACAATAAACCAATGTACACAGTGTGTGTGTGTGTGTGTGTGTGTGTGTGTGTCATTTGTTGTATATTCAGAGGAAGGCTGCAGGCATTTTGTTACGCATAACATCAATCATTACCAATCGGTATAGTGTGACATTATTGTTAAATGTAATTTCAATGATTATATACGAAACGCTGCATACAATGTATCTTGGAAATATAGCAAGATCTCACTGTAATGATTCCTTATGACAGTAATTTGGCGAACCGTCTGCGTTTAATGATATCCATTTGGTGAAGCAGCGAGGCGTGGATGAGCGTGATTACACAGACGCTGCTTCCTCTCAGCTATTAGCTGTTTATTTTTCCATTGTACGGCGGCTCAGAGACAATTTTTGTTCCTAATTAATGTTCAAAGTCACAGTATAATCACTGGGCTTCAGTCAGATCCGAAGCATTAATAGAATCCAGTTGAGAAAAGTATGTAACATGTAAAGTATGTTTTTGTGTGCATCTAAAGATTGGACTGTATGGATCCCAGGGGAAAATTCTGGAGAAAATAAATGTAAAGTTGAGAATCGGCCTGGTGAGAATCATCATTCTGGTTAAATTTAGTGTGTTGAGCATAGAAGGATGTTTTAATCTTTTATAACTTCACAGTTATCCTGGAGTCTATCCTAGATCCAGGGAGTACTCTGTATGGCAGTGTTCCCAATCCGGTCCACGTTTCTGCTCCCTCCCAGGCAGTTGACATTTTTTCTCCCTTCCAAGAGCTGGGAGGGAGCAAAAATGTGGACTATCTGGGGGGTCCCCGAGGATTGGATTGGGAAAGACTGGTGTATGGGATAACAGTGGCATAAGTACAGCTAAACTCAATGTCAATTGATATATATTTACTTTTATTTTTACTGTCAAGATAGAGCTATATAGCTTTGAAGCTCATTCCACTATGTTTGTGTTTTTCTTGTTGTGATGTTACTTTTAATCTTTGTTTTGTAACCTTTTTTTTTTAGTTACTGAAACCTCATTTGTCTATTGACCTTTGTCACATTTTCCCGTGTCACTGAGAAGAGCTTCGCTTAATCTTGCTGAAAGCTCCGATGGCCTTATCGACCTGTTTTGTTGGGCCTTCTAGTGAGAGATGGTAAAAGTCAAAGAGAGATCAGGAGAGCACAAACTGCCCGAGACTAGTCCACAATCGGCACCTCGGCTGAACCTTCATGCATCGTCACTCTAACACTAATGTAGATAGATGTTCTTTAGTGATTCCAAGGGGACATTCATTTGAATATAGACACAAAAAACATCAAGTGCGGTGAGAGGAATAGAAGAGTGGCAAACTTAAGACAAAGTGCAAAGACCACAGAGGTAATACAAGCAAGATTGTGGAAAAATGTATAGGTAACAAATATGAAACAAGGGCTTTATACAGATGAGTTATGTAGGGTGTGATTCATCTGTTTTTAAATGTTGTTGTATGTGCTATGGTGGGGGTGAGGGCAGGCACATAGAACATAATGCCCCAGTGCAACAAGAAGGTTCTAGCTGCACACAGAGATCCAGGGGCTGGAGCAGAACTCGCTGCCCCGGAGGTGTGAGGCCATGGCGCCTACCCACTGGGCCGCCGTCCTTCACTTCATGCCGTTGAGTTTACGCTCTCTCAGTTTCTAATCAACAGCGAAGAGTCTAATTCCCAAGTATACATACTCAGTGTCTGTTGTTTATCGTGATATAAATACTGTGTTACAATATGATCCTGACGATTTTGTCTCCATCGGTGACTTGAGGCTTGGCAGATAATCAGAACGAGCCAAGTAATGATGTTTCGGTCAATAACGGCCCGCACATACGTCGGTGGTCCTGTAACATTATAAAGGAGCTGAATAATTCCTATCGCTTCCTATGTCGTCGCCGTCGTAAAGTAGCGCAACGCATCACCTATGTATTTGTGTAAACAAACTTACTGCGCTGCCAGTCGTATAAAAGTATAGCAATTGTAATTTTGAACAGTACATAATACTTGATAATGATAATAATCAGGGGCGGCTCGGTGGCGCAGTGCCTCACAGCAAGAAGGTCCTGGGTTTGGTCCCGGGTCCTTTCTGTGTGGAGTTTGCACGCCCCCCCCCGTGTTCACGTGGGTTTTCGCCGGGGGCTCCGGTTTCCTCCCACATTCCAAAAGAATGCGGGATAGGTTGATTAGCGAGTCTAAATTGGCCCTGCAGTTGGAAGAGTGTGCATGGTGTATAACAGCCTGTACCATATAGCCGTGGTGTATAACAGCCTGTACCATTGAGGTCTGTGTAAGTAAGCTCTATGACAGGGGTGGGCAATCTTATCTACAAAGGGCCAGTGTTTGTGCAGGTTCTTGGGATAACCTTTAGGTTAGCTGTTCAAACCCAGGTGTGAGGACTCCTCAGCCAATCAATCCTGTACTTAGTGATCTAATTAGGGAGTTGTGGCGAAAACCCGCACACACAGTGGCCATTTCAGGCCCGTTCCTGCTCTATGATGTTCTCACAATGACGAAATCCCCTAGCGACACATTTCTTAGAACGTGTCCTGGTCCTTAAGCGGCGCATGATTATACTAAGGTATCCTTATCAATGAACCATGGCAGAAGCCTCATTTGATTGATTTTTAAGGGACACAGTGGAGATGTAAAAGGCAGAAGTGCCTCCCGGTGGCTTTTTGTAGCTAAACCTGAGGTAAAGCCTGTAAGCAGGGTGTTAGGCTTAGGAGAAACGCAGATGTCATGGATGCCCCAACGCTGCAGCCCGCTGTTGGCCAGATTCAGATTCTGTGCACAGTGTGAGATGGATATGCAGCAGACTTGGCAAACTGCTTAGCAGGAGCTGAGAAGGAGCAGAAATTTGGACTGTCTGGGGGGCCCCAGGGACCAGGTTGGGAAACAATGATCTGGAAGCTAGAATTTCAGCCTCCTTGTTCAGCCTTTTCCCTCATGTATCTACCTCAGACGTGCATATATAATGGCTTAAGACATAAATTTGATTAACCTCACACTGCAAAATAGGATTCTAAGCTCTATATACTTGTAATGAATTTGAGCACTGCTCACACTATGTTGTTTAAAAATGCATCAATTTGAAGGAGGTGTCCAGGTCGCACTGTAATTAAATCTTCAAGAGCTGTATGGCGGGATAGATTTCCAAGCCCAATGCATAGTTAACGGCTGTTTCCCCCTGAAATGGCTCCTTTTAATTTTTTATTTTTTTAGAGTGTCTGTCATCCACAGACATGAATAGCAAGGTAATCTTCACTGAAATGCATGCAGTCTGGTAGAGAGGGAAGTGGCAGTGAGAAACTGCGAAGAAGAAGAAGCCCACAGTGTGTGCAGTGGAGACAGTGAGCTGAGGGTCTGTAAACTCATAAAGCAACCAATGGGAAGTAAGTGGGTCACAGCAGACAACACATGGTGATATGTCTCACTTTCACCCACCACCGCCATGCAGTGTCAGAATGACAGAAGCACTGAAAAGCCACTGAGAGTCCAAGACTGATCAGAAACAAAACTCCACATGTTAGGATCTCAGTTTTTCTGCCCCCCCCCCCCCCCCTTCCTTTTTGAAGCAGCCAAATCTCACTAAAACTGAAGTGACGCCACCTAGTGCCAGCAACAGGTACAGTGACCACTAAAGACACTTGAACTTGTGAGAGAACTCAAACAGTATTTGATGGATCTTCTTATCACTTCACATAAACATTATATTGACGCAGTTCTAGACATTTTCAGACAGAATTCGCCAAAACTGAAGTAGCAGTGCTAGGTGATAGCAAAGAAAATGTAGGGCATTTACAGAGGACACTTGATCTTGTGTGGAGGTAGAAAGTTCAGTAGTAGGTTGCACCAGCTTGGCACAAGCTCCTCTTTCATTTTAAGGTAAATCACACCACAATTGAAGTGCAGCTGCAGATTGTGCTTGATTTTGTGAATTCGGTAATTCAGACAGTATCTGACAGAACTTCTTACAGTTCCACAAAAACATTACATGGGTGATCTATTTGTGTTTTCATTTTGAACAAATTGCTTGGAGATTGAAGCAGCACCACATAGTAGTGACCCATGGAAGGAGAACCACAGATGCAGATCTGGTGAATTTGACTACACTGAAACACGGATTTGAGCTTTTGGGAAAGATTCTTTGGAGAGGTGGGGAGAGTGTGTAGGGGGGCTAGCGATTTGTAGAGATTGAGGTGACATGCAGAATGGCATGAGCGCATAGCATGAACAGACAACATCTGACGCTCAGTTCAAGAGCAAAAGATTAAAAGCCACGTGGACGACGAAAAAGGCGAGTTTAAAAATAGTTTGAGTAACATTTACTTCAAACAGCCCGGACAGGCAGTATTGATTGCTTTTCAAGCAGAGTGCCCATCTGCCCTTGGACATCTGAGGAGTGGAGAGGTGAGCAGTTAAGCCGGAAGGGCAGACACGTGCTGCTGAGATGGTAATGGGCAGTTGGATTGGTCCTGCTGGAAACCACCATAGTTCCCTGTTAGATAAGGAACTATTTAGCAGGTGTCCTGTGTCCCGCTTTCCTCTCGGTTGGTTCCCTCAGTTTTTTTGTTTGGTGCAGATTGGATGCCTCTTTTTTTTTTTTTTTTTTTTAACCTGGGAAGCTTCTGTTCCAAGGTTGAACTTCTGCTCTGCTGCCAGGTTGAGCTGTTGTTAGTTTCCTATGCTGACCCCATAATCTGAAGCATCTTAATAATAATCATGCACCCTTTTAGAATTCCCTGTCTGGGAGAGAGGGCCTGTTCTGGACCGCAAACTGGATCCACCTGTAGTACTGAAAGTGTTCCTGTTTGGACGGCGGAGTTTTTATTAGTTTAACATGAAGTTTGGCTAAATATGCAGATACTTTCTGATAAATCGTTCAGTCTCATGCATTGCTGTGCAGAAAGCTGGCCGGCATTGATCTTTGATCTATGGCGCAGCAGACAAATCTGAGCCAGCTGAGAAGCTGGTCTGTAGCTCTAAGGCTGCCCTACTTCTGAACACCAGTTCTGCGTCATTCTCTTATTCTTAACATTTTAATTGTGGTCAGAAGTATAGGCAGTTTTTTCAGATAATGATGAAAAATTGCAGAGGTGCCTGTACTATTGGCCATAACTGTATGCTGTTGCCTCCTCAAATGGGCTCCTTAAAGCTGACTAATATGCACTTTGCCCATCATACATCATGCCGATTCACTGAGTTCAGGTTAAGTACCTCTTTCGAGTATAAAAGCCTTGTGTTTGTTAGTTTGCTGTATTTGTGATCTTTGTTCTCTGTTTACCGGTGGACATGCAGAGTAACTGACTGCTTACTGTGCATATGGTGATAACAATCACACCTTAATCTTCTCATTTTAAACTGATCTTGGCTCAGCAGTGAAGCTACTCCGTAGGATTTAAACTGACAACCTTCTGATCTCAGCCACAGTATGCTAACCCATGCGGGGTTGAATTGAATGTTTTCTGTGAATTAAAATCCTATATGAGTTCATGCTGCACTAGTTGCAGTTTGATGTACGACATGCTAAGACGTACTTTAAAATCAGTTCACCAGGAAATGCACAAAGTTTTGCCAGTAAGAAGTAGCCAGCTATCCGAACAACCTCCTTAGAGCCGTGGTTCAGCTTTTCACCTTGCACTTGTCTTTTAACTTCGTCCTCTGTTTTTTTTAGCCTGTGTGCAAGTTTATATTGCTGTGCTGCTAATCTTGCGGACAGCTGACATTGTTCAGAAACGTATCACCTATGTCACTTTCAGAAACTGCTGGGGACGTGAGCAGATTCCTGTGTCCTCTGCCCTTGTGGCCAAAGAAAGCCAAGGAGCTATTTTGTCCTGTAGCAAAAAATGGACGCAGTGCTGCATCAACAGTTCGAGCAGATGACACGGCCCTTGGGCTGACATCAGGACGTCAGTGCAGCTTTGTCAGTGCAGCTGGCCACCCTGGCTGGGGGGCACAGCTCTGGGGAGGTACTTATTATGCAGCTGTCTGTTTTTGGGAGGCTCTGAGGTTTTTAGTCATGGCTGTGCAAATGCTCAGGAAAACTTGATATTCCTATAGCAGGACGACTGACTGTAACCCTCGTGGCCATCCTTCTGATACGAAGGTTGTCCTCTGCCTGCCCCTCGTCTATGTCTGTTTTAATTCTGGGGAGACATCTTGCATCACGAATTGATATATAATATGTTATAGCCATGTTTAAAATTTGGAGTATTTGAATAGTGTTGCATGTTAACAAGCTTTTGAATACAGACGCAACAGAGAACAGTGATTTCATGAAGTGAGCACATGGATATGATCCGTGAGCTGGTGCATAACGCCTGCATGCTGCACAGCATGCCCCCCGCCCCGGGGGGGGGGGGGGGGGGGTTCCCGTCAAGTTCAATGGGGGAGGCGCAGCCCTTGAACCACCTGTCGCTCCCTTGCTAACAAACACGTTGTTTTTCTCAGCAGAGAATTAATGTCAGGCTCTCTCAGGCACATTCAGTGCATCAGTGTGATATTTTGGAGGTAATACTGACAGAGTGTAATGTTTAAGCGTTGAGTTTCAGTGCGTCACATAACTGGCAGTGTGTAATGTGAAACTGCAAGCTGGGAAAGTCAGACTTATTCAAATTAGGATTTTACGCTCTTGGGATTGCGTAGAGATTTTGGAAGAATGTGGATGTAAGTGTACCTCTCCCTGTCATTGCCCTTGACTGGCAGCAGGTGTCACTGTTGCTCCAAGAAGTCAGTTCATTACTTATGAACAGTGGTCATCTGCTCGAGTTTTTGCTCGTTGGACAAGTTCAGGATCTAACCATTCGCTTCCAAATTATACTTGTCATATTGTCTCATCTTGTCTTTTTTTTTTGCAAATACCCAGATGTGTAGATGTATAGCTTTCTATTCCTCAGTTTAAACAGATCCATCATTGTTACCACCTTGATACAGTCATGTAGAAAAGGTGATCGCTGCAATGCAGTGGCATCCTGACCAGGGAGTCTCCCACCTCTTTCTGCCTGGGATAGACGTCTGTCTCACCACAGCCATGTACAGGATAAACAGATGAATGGAATAAATGTGTGAAATGACAACATTAGTGGGGTGTGTTTTTCTGTAATTCTGGTCTTATGACCATAGTGATGGAATTATTAATTATATATGACAGGGGGCCCCCCTCTCCGATTTAATGGGCTGTTTTGAGTTTATATCCGTCTTTGTGTTGTGTCCTTCATGGCTGGTGTGTTATGATGTGTTTATATTGGTGTGTTTGCTCTGTTCCGTACATCAGCATGTAATTAGAAATAAACATGGTATCCACCTTCCGCCACTGCGCCTTAGCAGGTGATGCACGGCGGCAGACGATTCATTCTTTCCACTGCAGTCGCGGAGCAGGAGTGGCCCTCGTATTGCCTGTCGGAAAAGGTGAAATATAACCCCAAATCCGGAAAAGTTGGGACGGTGTGTAAAATGAAAATCAAACTGAAAACAGTACTTCGTTAAATTATCTTTGACCTGTATTACATTGAAAACAATACAACAGCACAATATTTAATGTATTCCTCTTGAATTGTATTGTTTTTCTCAAAATAAAGATTTATTACAATTTTGGTTCTTGCAAAAAAGTTGGGACAGGAGCAATTTAGGGCCGGTAATGAGGTAAATTAGTTAAATAATGATGTGATTTACAACGTAGCATTCGAGCCCCTGCATGTGGTAGAAAGTGCAGCAACCAAAGGCCCTCAATCCAAGTACGTCCTCAGTCACTGTAGTAAATTCTGAGCGTACATGAGACGGCGGAGTAGTAACAGTACTGTTTGAGGCTGATTGCAGGCAGAGTGGCTGTGAATGATGTGCAGTTGGGTGCATCTTAGTTTTGAGCTTTCTCGCAGAGAAGGAGGGATTCTGCGGGTCTCGGGCTGCTTCTGTCGCACGGGGGTGAGGATGGATTTCTCGTGATGCAGAGGAACGTAGCGAGGAGCATGAGGTGTGGAGTGATATAAGGAAATGGATGCCTTTAAGATGAGGGGTTTGATCTGTGACTGAACCGTGTGGTAGTTACGTCACAGGAAATCTTCAGTATATGAGATTATATTTTCATACACACGTGTGTGTCTGTATGTGTGTGTATACAGTATAGATAGATGAAGTTCTTTAATCTGTAAAACTTTGATGTTGAGAAAGCTGTGTGGCAGCCTGTGGCAGTGAGGCGCGATGAGCTGGGAGGGGGCTGAGCTGTTTTATTTGGCAGCGTCCCCCGTTTCAGGGACAGCCAATGGAACGACAGGAATGGGGGTAGTGTGTAACCAGTCCTGAATGAAAACGATAGAAAATATGGGAAACCAGTTCTTTAGTATGCAGTTCAGGACTAGACAGCTTACTGATCAGACTTACCTGAACGACAGAGGTGCGGGTGGAGCATCTTACATGTAACAGCCAGCTCTTAAGTACCTCCTTACCAAGGTGGACACTTCCATGTCCCTGCAGTCTTTAAGATCTGGTGGGGTGGATGTAGCGTGTTGAGAACAGATTTTTATGTACAGCTAGCTTGAGTGAATAACAGGGAGCTGTGTTACAGTTTATTCAATACATTTTATATGGAGTTAGATAAGCTGACTAAACACTTAATTGTATATTTGAGGTCATCCAGTATATTCAACCCCAATAGCTCTATACAAAATGTTTTATTTGAATGAGTCAGCAGGCCCTGCTGTTGTACCCTTGGATAAATACTTAATCTGAGTTAATCAGTTATCCAGACTGATATAGTTCATTTAGGACATTAAAAAACATCAGCTAAGCGACTGAAAATGTCAAGTGTTTTGTGACATACCACATAAACCAATAAAGCCAGCATGGTAAGTTAGATGTGGCTGCTTTACAACACCCTAAATAAAGGGTCACATGATCTGGGTTTACGAGGAAGGAAGGGAGCTTTAACATGTGTACCGGAATGAAAATGGCTGTAATGAAAACAGTGAGAGGAACAAAAGAGAGATGTTTCTTTGTACATTTTCAGAAAAAAAGTACCAATTTGTAATTTTGATGGTGCAGTTATTTGTCACTAGGGCGTACCCTCAATGGTCTGCCAGTTGTACCCTAGCTGTAGGTAAATCTACTTTTTACGGTACAGAAATGGACTCTGAGGAACATTTTTATATCATTGGCGGGGACATTAATCTTGTTTGTACCAAAACTGTACCAGGGCTGTAGCCTTTTTTCCTGACAGTGTAAGTCTTGGGCATCAAGGCCTGAGTGTTAGTGATGGGTGAATGAGGCTTCATGAACCATTTGCTGTATTTTCTGACCCCACTACATGGCGCTCTCTGTTAATGAAAGGGCTCAAAGCATGCAGCGAAGCATCTAGTGGGGTCAAAAAATACAGCAAATGGTTCATGAAACGTCAACTTACATGATGGTAAGGCACAGGCAAATTGACTGGGTGAGCAGAATCTTGGCCAGCATATCCATGCCTACAGTTTTTGTTAGAGTCCCTTGGCTCAAAACGTCTTCCGGCACCTATGGTATTGCCTGGCCCAGGACAGGAAGTTTTACCCATGCCTGGTGCGCAGTTCCCTGGCTCATTTACAGTTGAATTTTATTTATTTAGCAAATGCTTTTATCCAAAGCAACATACAATTGAAAGCAGGACCAGAGAGGGGTTAAGGGCCTTGCTCACTGGTGCCAGTGACATCATCCTGCCATCAATGGGATTTGAACTGGAGACCTTCCAATCGATGTGTTGCCGTAATCTTGCATCCCGACATGGCTGTTTGCATCGACCTGCCCGCCGTCCACCAGTCTGTGTGTACCAGCTGCTGTCTTCCACAGTCACGCTGTTTAAGACTGAATTTAGTGTTTGCACTTTTTAAAGACTCTGACTTCCAGAAATGCTATTCTAACCTTTCTGAAGCAATCAGTGAGTCATTTTTGACTTTTCCTGGTTTCAGGATCCTTGGGGAACATTACAGTGAACCACTTAAGTAAATTGCTGACCGACTGATTGATGTTGCTGCGGTTCGTACTGATCCAGCTATCAGTTTATCCATGTGGTCTTTATTCTCTGGTATATGACTTAAAAAAAATTTAATTATTCCTCATATTATAAAAATTAACACATTTGTAAGGAGCATTGTATTTAATAGCCTTAATATGTATGCGTAAATACATAGTAGATATAGTTTCATACTCATCTATCTTTAATGCCAGAGACTACAGCAAAGACCTTTGCTGATTTGTGTCAAGACCCCTGAGCGGGCGGGACCCACGGAGGGGGTGGGGGCTTCTTGAGGTCCACCTGAACAACATGGCTTTTCTTCTGCCCAGCATCCTGGCCTTCCTTTGCAAAATAAGTGCCCGTGAAAGGGTGCAGTGTATGCTTCAGACCATGCAGGGGCAGCCCGGTGGGCAACGGGGGCTGTAAAATCATGGGGGGCAGACGCTAAAATGTCCCCCCACCCCTGGAGGCAAGAGAGCCATGGCGATATACCTTTCTATACTGCTTCTGCAAATGAGGGGTGGTCCTGACCTCTGAAATGAAACTCTCACTTGAAACACAGTACATAACTAACCAGAATGTGTGGTCTAAACCAAACTCAACCATCCTGTCACCGTTTTCCCTGCTCAAGGCCGCATTTGTTTTATCTACTCCTGGGACAGTTACACCAGCTCTGAAAGCTCATGATGAGTTTGCATACACTTCGGAGGAAGCATCATGAAATACTGTCACTTTGCCGTGACTGATGCCTTCCAGCTCGCCTGTAGCGTGATCATACCTCGGGCCACGTGTGGGTGTAGACACCCAAACAGAGACTAGTTCTCCATCGCTTCCCTGCTGCAAATCCAAGAAACTGGGTTATTCTTTGTTTGCTGCTGTTCTTAATCTTACTGGTTTTGGATTGTTGACAATCATGAGTATGTCACTCAGTAAACTTACAGGCTGAGAACAGGCTATAGATAGATGGGTCAAATTAAGGCCTGATACTTCCATTCTGTGACTTGCATTTCTTTTTTTATGTAGCATTGTTGATGCAATCTATGCACCTACGGATGCTCTGATGTGCAACCATTAACAATACAGGGAATAAAATGAGTAAAATATATTCTATGATTGCATTTGGGAGGAGTTATTGCTGTTAGCATTATGTAGCAGGTCAGTACAGGTTAGCTCATTCTGGGGTGTGCTTTGACATTCCCAAATCAGTATGTCTGAGGTCTGCATCAGGTGCTTGGATCAGCTCCCTAAGGAGCCATCGAGGTCACCTTCTGATAAGACGCCCAACCACCCCTGCAGACTCCTCTCAATCCAAAGGAACAGCAGCTCTATTTCAGATTCCCTCCAGAGCTCTAAACTCCTCACTTTGTTATGGACAATGATTCCAGAAATGCTATGGAGAAAACCTCATTTCCGCAACTTGTACTCACAATATTGTTCTTTTGGTCATTACCCACTGCTCATAGCCATGGGTGAATATCGGGATGCAAGTTGACCAGTAAACATCAAGTGTCATCTCACAATTTAACCCCTACTTCACCAGCATGGACCTCCTTAGTGCCTGCATAACCACAACCACTGCTGTAATCCACCTGTCAATCTCACCATCTCTTGCGAACATGATCCTGAGGTACTTGAAGTCCTTTGCTGGAGGCACAGTCTGTCCCCTTACCTGAACGGAATGATACACACTTTTACACACACTTTATGAGGCCAACACTCTGAACGGCTGAATCCGAAAGGCTTTGATCTATTTTGTTCCAAAGATGAGGCCATAACTCACACGCTGCATTTATCAGGAGTTGAATAGCACACAGTGCACCCTGGAACGCCACATTCCCACAGCATGTCCCACAGTATGTGTTGGGGAGCATCTCCTCATGCTATCTCCAAGTTCCCAAAGCACAGGTAGAATTTGTAAAAATGTTTCCAGCTGTGTGAAGGAGAAGAGTTGACCCATTGTTTCACTGCCAGGCTGGAATATCCTTTATTCCTGTTGAATCCTAGGTTCCGCCACTGGGCAGACTCTCTTCTCCGGTACCTAAGGAATGGGGCTTTCTCACGGAAGGAGAGATGTGATCCTCTATAGTCGAAATGTAAAATTGAAACGATGCTTTACACACATAGTGCTATTTATTTATACACACACATATATACAGACAGTTGGGAACATGCAATGGGTCTGACTTCAGTCAGCCCATTTAACTAGCACCGGGGGGAGGGGTGGGGGTTAAGGGGCCTTGTTCAAGGACTCAAACAACATGCGACTATGATGCAGATTATGGAATTTGAATCGGTGACCACCAAGAGACCTAACTCACTGGGTCACATGCCCCCCACACCGTCTGCTCCCCCTAATGTAAAATGGAGGCTACCATCACCGTTAGTCACACATGGCCATCTTTAGGGTCTCTCTCTATGACCTCTCCACACTGCTTGCTTTGGGCTTGAAGGCATGTGATGAAATATATGTATTGAATGTGCTGGTTTTGAAGCATCCAGTTTGCATGTGATTTATTTATCAGATTTTTTTTTTTGCAAAAGTGGAGTCATACAGTCCTTGGAGCAATCAAGAGTTAGGGGGGTTTTGCTCGAGGGCCAAACAGTGAAATATCTCTCCCAAGTCTGCGATTTGACCCAGCTACCTTCTGATCACAATTACAGCACTCTAATTCACTGAGCCTCATGCCACAGCCTGCCTACCAGTGAGGGGTTGCAGTTTCTTTAGTACTTAGATGGTCTAGACTTCCCAGTTCACCTGTCTGAACTGCAAGTGAGGGAATTTAAAAAATATTGTAAATAGTAATGTTTAAAATTTTGGGGGGGGGGGGAGCAAAAAGTAAAAAAAAAAAAAAAAAAACAGCCTTATTCACAGAAGCGTATGGAAAGGAGCTCTGTAGGTTGAATCTGGGTGATGTGGATGAAGTGCAGCTCTTGGTGCATCTCGTCATGTTCACCTGCAGCTCGTCAACCTGCGTTTCAAGATCTAAATATAAAACTGGCTCAGCTTCAGGAATGTGCCATGGTGCTGGGACAGCCAGTGCAGATATAGATTGAGGTGGAGTTATGCAAATGATCATTTGGTGAGGGAAACTGACACTTTGGAGGGTCATGTTATTTCTTAATGACCCGCTTGATGGCCCTCATTTCACGTTCCGCTAGCTGTGCGTAAAGGCGGACGAAGGGATTACAGAAGCTGCCTTCAGCCCTGGAGCCCAGTGGAGATGGGCCGCTGAAACTGATGCCGTTGTTCATACCTTTCCTGAAAGTCTCTCTGCACTGTCCCCCCACCTGGATCACCTACCCGGAAACCCACAGTGGGAGTGGTTGTCCTGCACAGTCAAGACTAACTGGTTAAGTGCTCTTGTATTTGGCTGCAACACTGGATCTCATTGGCTGAAAAGCCGGAACTGCTTGTCAGCCCGGAACAATCTCACCCATCGCACATACAGAGTCTCAAGATTGTTTTCAAAGTTCAACGTGTTATTTCTGGCATTCCAGAGAAGCTTGGAAATTTTGTCTTAAACTCAAGATCCAGACTTTGGAGTGCAGAATGCAAGACAAAAGGTCCTATGTTCTAAATACTTTACATTAAAAAAAAAAAAATTATGAATTACATGATTTGTATTATATATGTGTAGCCGTGTGTCAATGCATGCCAGTTTGACTGTTGCAAAATAAGCAGTTTCAAACTTCTTCAGTCATAGCCTTATTAAGGATCTTGCTCCCTTGGTGACATCATTGTCATGAACACATTTCTCGCTGATGACCTCAGGCAGTAGGGACCGGACAATAAATGAAATTATGTAAAGTTAGGACGTGAATATGGGATTTCTGTATATGTATGAAATTCTGTGCCCTTTGCTGTCCTGCCGGACATTTTAATAAGTGTTTTCAAAGATGTAATAATAATATATAATAATACATTTTATTTATAAGCGCCTTTCAAAACACTCAAGGTCGCTGTACAATGCAAAAAAATACATAGATTCAATAAAACAAGAAAAAACCTAATGATTAAAAGAAACGTGTTATTAAGAAATATAAGACAATCTAAAACAGGTAGGTTTTATGTTAGGATTTAAAAAGCGGAAGAGAATCTAAATTACGGAGATCAGGAGGGAGAGAATTCCAAAGCTGGGGGGCAGAGTAACTGAATGCCCTGTTCCCCATTGTCTTTAAATGACCAGAGGGTACAGTGAGAAGGAGAGAGGAAGAGGAGCGAAGAGTGCAGGCAGGAGCAGCAAAGTGGATGAGGTCAGATATGCATGGAGGAGCGAGGTTATGTAGTGCTTATGTAGTGCTTATGTAGTGCTTATGACTTATGTAGTGGTTTTATGTACTGGTTATGTAGACTTTAGATATAGAATTTCTTTTGGCAAAAACTTTGTAAACTCTTTGTGTCATTTATATGTACATTGTAGGAGTTAAGAGACCCTTAAGGCGCGCAGTTATTCTCTCAGGTTAACATTCGGCTTGGTGATTACAGCGAATACTGTGGTAACCCTGCAGTGGAAAACTACTGAAATGGTTCAGGCCCATTCATTCACCGGGCCCAGTGTGTCGCACCAGAACTCGGGAATCGGTAACGTACTGAAGAGCTCCTGAGGGCACTATTGCATAAAGAACTGGGTCTAAATCATGGTGGATCTAGAGATTAGAGGAAGCAAGAATGACTCTGTAAGTACCTGCAAACCATAACAAGCTCTGGAAAATTACAGTATAGTGTTAATGCAGCACTTTGTTCACAAACTATTTTAAGTATTTGGGTCTTTTTCTCCAGGCAATAACTAACAATTTGAAATGAGTGAATATTTCTCGTAAGTTATGTAAACTACGATGAACTTCTTTATTCCTGATAAGAGGATGTAATTGTCTTTTAAACTGCTGTGGAAAAGGCATTTTCTCTTGTTCTTCATTGGTTTCTTGTGAATCCAGGAAAAAACTTTGAAGTTAAAAAGTGCAGCACAGAGCCTGACTTGTTACCAGAGCAACTGGAAAATGGTGGTGAACCCCCCCCCCCCCCCCCAATCCCTTTATGTGGCAAAGAGGCGTGAGAGGGAGGAGTGAAAAAATGAGCGAGTAGATGAGCAAGCAGGCGAGAGAGAGAGAGAGAGAGAGAGAGAGACACACACGTGTTTGTCCATCCGTTCACTCACTTCAACCGGGTGCCAGTTTAAGGGAGAAGTGAGAGGCACTGGGCTGGAGACTGGACCAGAGGGGTGGCAGAGGCCGAGCACCCAGCTTTCAGCCAGCATGCCGCAGAGGAAACGCAGCTTCACTTTCGGAGCCTATGGAGGGTGAGCGTCTGCTTGGCTTTCGGTCACTTTCCTCTGTTTGTCGGTATTTGCTTACGTATGACTTCTGAGTGGGTCTTGATGTGGACAGCCCACGCTGTTTGTACCCAGTCTGCTTGTAGCTCTGTGTGCTTGTGTGTCTGTATGAGTTTGTGTGTGTGTGTGTGTCTGTGTGAGTTTGTGTGTGCGTGTGCTTATGTGTGTGTCTGTGTGGCTCGGTCGGTACATGTCTGCAGGCAGTATCTCCATGTACCCCTGGCACTGTTTACTGGAGCGCTCTCACAGTCTGTCATATGCATACAGTAAAGCCTTTTTGTTAATTAAGCCCCGGGGGGCTGACAAAACAAGCTTTTCTGTGACATTTCCATCCCCGAGCCACCATGGCTGGCTTCAGAGCACCTTCTGAAGAAAGATTAACAAAGTGGTCCATTCCAGCCGAATGGGTTTGGGTTAATTATTTTTGGGGGACAATAAAGGCTGTAACACACTCCGCTGCTGAAGTTTACAGGCTGAGCCTGTTAATGCGAGGAGTACCACACTCGGACGTAGGCGCCCTCCAGAGGTGTTCTGTGCTGGGGGTCAGCTGTGCTGCAGCCCGGTCTGAACTGCCCAGTACCTCTAACTAGTCAGGGTGGAATGCCTGCAGTGGTTGACAGGTCCTCTGGGGGGCAGGGGACAAGGCACCCCTGCTGAAGTAGTCCATGTGTCCTTAAGCTCCCACCACCCCCCCCCACCCCCCCGGACACTCCAAAGAGGACCTGAAACCTAAGAGAAGTACTGCCTTCCTATAACCCTTGAATATACTCTACCAAGGGTATCGTCTGCAAATCTGCAGAAGTTTTGTAAATGTGTTTGTGAAATTTGCAGAAGTTTTCATATTTTAATGTTTAGTGTATGGAGATATTCATATAGCAGGGGAATGTGTGTGTGTGTGTGTGTGTGTGTGTGTGTGTGTGTGTGTGTGTGTGTGTGTGTGTGTGTGTGTGTGTGTGTGTGTGTCTTCCTCGTCTCCCAGCATGATCCTTCGATCATATCATCACACATTTGCTCTCACAAATTTAATGTAAAATAAATCGGTTACGGAGCTCTGTGGTAGACAGATCTCCCCTTTAATACAGTGGCGGCAACTTTCTTCCTTTTTTTTTGGAAAAAAAAAACTCCTTTGTTTTCAGTGCATTTCAGAATCCCAATTAAAGGAAGTTAACAATGAGAGAACTGTGATGTCAATGGGAGACATTCCGAGTGGAAAAGCCCATATTGAGGCTTTCGGCTGGGAGCCGCCGCGTTTCATGAAGCTCAGCACTTTCCCCGATGTCACTTTCCACATAACAGTGAAGTCCATGCAAAACAGAGCCCAAGGAAAATAAGATTCCGAAGGGAAGGGCAGTGTGACCTTCAGCTAGACAGAGCCCTGCTTTAGGTGAGCTTTCAGTGGGCCTCTCTGTCTGTGCTGTTTGTGAGGCAGTCGGCCCACGGCTCTTTGTTTTAAAGATCCATGCAGATATTGGGGTGATTCCCAGCTCTGGAAAGAATAAGAGACCACGGCACTATTTTTAATTTCACCTTTTTCTCAGTTTATGGGAATGCATCTGTGTAAAACATACATTGTTTGTTTTTTTTTTTTGTTTTTTTGCAAACTCCAGTCTGGTTCTTCCCTCTTTCTCATTGATGAAGGGCTTCTTCCTTGCTTAATGGGCCTTCAGGAGCCTCATATGAACTGTCCTAGCAGTGCAGTTCACACCTGCACTTAATGTTTCCCATTGCTTTTGAAGGTCACTTGAGGTTATCCTCCGATTCAGGAGGCACTTGTTTGATAACTTGATGGTCATGTCTGGCATTAGAAGGTTGCTTCTGCCCTCTGCCTGGTCATTCCCAGTGTCTCCTGCTTCATCTTGTTCTTATGTTTTGCTGTCTTAGGAACTTTGAGGCTGGAAGCAGCCTGCCTCGCAGTGTAGCCTTCTGCCAGCAGAACCAGGGTTAAACCAAGATGTAAAAATGCATATTTTTGAGAGCTATATATGTGTAGATGCTCATAAGCTCAGTACATCTTAAAGGTCACAGTGTCCGCGGATACAGTTAGCTGCGTGATTGGTGCTGGACGCCGTCCTCGGGTACAGCCGTCCGCTGATTGGTGCTGGACACTGTCCACAGATAAGGCCGTCCGCTGATTGGTGCTGGACACTGTCCGCAGATAAGGCCGTCCGGTGATTGGTGCTGGACACTGTCCACAGATGAGGCCGTCTGGCTGATTGGTGCTGGACACTGTCCGCAGATGAGGCCGTCTGCCTGATTGGTGCTGGACACTGTCCACAGATGAGGCCGTCTGGCTGATTGGTGCTGGACACTGTCCGCAGATAAGGCCGTCTGCCTGATTGGTGCTGGATACTTGGTGCTGGATAATGCAGTGGATATGGATGAAGAAGGAAAATGACTCTGTCATACTTACCATCATTAGTTATATTTGAAACCTTTCCACACCGCGGTTCCCTAGTGGATTTGAGAACTTGTGTTTGTTTTATATGAACTTTTTACTGTTAACAACAAAGCAGCTGAAACAGGGTGAAATCTAGTAAAATCTCCTCCCTGGCCTGCAGGTACCATGCGAAAGCTGGCCAGGTTCAAGCACGTCCAGGAAAAAAAGGCATAAAAATAAAAGTTCATAAGACATAAACAAACAACAAAAGCCCTCAACAAAGAGAGAAAGTAAGAGAACCCCGCCCCATTTCTTAATGCCAAATGCCATTCTCCTTTTCTAAATCTAAATCTTATCTCGAACATCATGGTAGAACTTCTTCACCTTTGATCCATTTTGGACGCTGCAGTGAAGTAAAGTGTGATCTTTCTCAACATGGTTTATCTAAATGCTAAAAATACTTTCCCAAACTTTTATAATGCAAAGGTACAATATTTGCAGTTGTCGTTAATGTGGGTTATGGGTGGTTCATGCAGAATCTTCCAGATATAGCTGGGACATGCTTCCTTCATTCCTTTTTTTTTAGATTTTATTGTTTTTTTTTAATTGGGTACGGCCCTCCTTTTTGTGTACTGAACAGAACCATCTCTAGTAATCAAGACAATAGGTGGACTTGATGTTCTGCAAATTATTATTTCAACCTACTGTAAAACCCTTGTCACTTTCCGTTAAATATTATTCGGGAGAAGTATTCGATTGCTAATGCTACCTGTAAAAGTGGCATTTTGGTTATGCTATTCGGATGGCACAGTGGCTTAATGGATCACACTGTTTCCAGGCTTGGAGGGTCAAATCACGGTCCCACTCCTGGGGAGGGCTGAAGGATTTCCATGATGCTGTGCCACATAAGTGTCTGGGAAATGGGTGCATGGTTATTTTCTGCAAAAGGGCTGCTGATATCTACTGTCAATGAAAATCCCCAGCAGCGATATCTGTCCATCTGTATGTCTGTCTTCTAACCACTTATCCTGCTCAGGGTCGTGTGGCAAACGTAATGTAATTTCTTAAATTTTATTGAAGAAATTTCAGCTGTTCCTATGTGTACCTCGAAAAATACCTTCAGTTGGCATTAGTATTTTATTATGCTTTTATTAATGTTCATTAGCGGGGGCACAGTAAAAAATTCTGGGGGCCCTGACAGAATGTAGCATTGAACCCCACCAATTATATCATTTTATAATTTTACACATTCAAGGGCCCCTGTAAAGCTCAGCCCCCCCTGAATCTGCCAGGATATCCGTGCGCCTTTGGTGCCCTCGTTCGTGAGTGTGAGCCCACTCAGAAAAACCTGAAATCTACCAGTTTTCCTGTACACATCAACTAAATGAAATATTATCAGTGTCTACTGCAATTTGTGTTGTATGTCACTGGGGCCCATTAAAAATTGCTGCTTCGTCTTTTTCTCAAGGTCAATTCGGGAGTGAAAGTGCACAGGGATGTTTGGTTAATGAATCGTCTCGCTTATGCCCGCGTGTCTTCGCTGAAGGAGGCCCTCACAGCACAAGTGTCTGTTTACATGAAGCTCTCACTGCGTATCGCATGTCTGAGAACTCGGTCTGTCCCAAGCACATACGGTGAATCCCCACTACACCAAGGACACTAAAAATGAATTATGTGCAAAGAATGAGTTCATAGGCAGAGCACCTTTGCCATAAAAGTTATCTCACAGAAAACAAAGGATTATTCCATAACATTGACAAAGTTAACAGGCTGTTTGAAAATTATTTACAGCAGATTTACAGATAGTTCCAAACAAAGCAGTTGGGGTTATGTTTGGTTTGGGACTATTTCCGCTGATATGGCAGAAATATGTTGTGGGATAGGTTTGTCTGACTGATGATAAACGAAGGGGAAAAAAAACAAGTGTCCTGTATTAATCTATGAGAACCATCTACGTCAATATGAAGTCCTTACGCAAAAAGAGCTGGTTTTAAGAGTGAAACCTCGATGAGTGAGCCAGTCATGTGACGATAAAACATGCACATCAGATACGATTCCAGTAACCAGCCGTTATTTGCTAAATTTAAAGACCTATATATTTCTGAAATCATTTTTAATGTAAGTAAAGCGATGACCATTGCTGTTACGATTACTATCATGATCTGATATCAGGGCACATTTGTAATATCTGCATTTAGCACACAGTACATAAACTTCATAGAAAAATAAATGTACAGTAATTCTGTTTGAGGGGGCTCCTTGTCCAGAATGGCCGGTAAACTGTGTAACTCTGTACATGGCTGAAGTCACAGGTTACTTCAGATGCAGTCATCATTTGTGGATTAAAATATTTCAGGCATTAGGTACAATGTGGCATGTTAAAAATCCCAATCTTATAATCTCAAATCTGATAATAAACCAGAATTAACTTTAATGTCAATGTGTATTACTCTTTAGACAATTATAAGTCATCTAGAATGGAAAAAAATGCGTGTTAATCTAAGTAAATGCTAAGGATATGTCGACCAAATGTTTTGTAGGCATATATTATTTTTATTAAACCCCTAGTGAACTGTTAAACTCCTGCATGCTCTATTCATGTTTGGGGTCAATTTGACTCTAATTTAAAAACATTATAGTTCATTTTTAAATTTAATTGATTCACTTCAGACATTATTCACTACTACCTCCGACACTCCTCATACACCTACTTACCATAACTACTACAGCTATTCTTCCTCTACTCCTTAGTTGTCGATCGATGATCTCTGAAACTCAGTGCTGCCACCTACTGGAACAATCCCAAAAAATATAACGCACATAGGCGGTCAATGCGCACGGATGTGCAAGGTTTCTGCTAGACAAAAAAAAGGGTTTACACGAGGGTTTAAAAGAGTTACACGAGCAACGACCACGTTTATGGAAGACCATTTGGACTAAAATGTCTTGGCCTTGATGGCTTTCCATGCGAGTTAGGCAAGAACGTCCTATTTCACACTGGCCATATCGACATTGCGGCGCTCCAAGTTGAGGGAGGCGTAAAGCCAATTTCTGCACAGGGATCAATAAAGTATCGATTATTATTTATTACTACTACAGGTTAGATTACTACTGCATGTGTTAAATCTGCAGACCGCTTGGAAACTTTGAAACCTAGATTGAAAACTGATTTTTATACGGTGGCTTTCCTTGGTTTTAACTTCGTGATGCATACTATTAGCTGCTCTTATTTCAGTCTGAAATTAGGCATTTATCTGTGATTTCACTCAGCTTGAGGCTAAGATGTTGCTCGTTTTTTTATTTTTAATTTGTTCCCTTGTATTGTTTCGGTGGTTTTCTTGCCTTTAATCATTCCTACCGCGGCGCCCAGCAGCCCGAGGCGTCGGGATGACGGCGAATAAACACGAGAAGGAGCGAACTGACACGAAACGCGGGTTGGAGGGACGGCGGAGAAACACGGGGAAGTTACGCCAAGGGCAGTAAAGGACACACGGCGGACACCTACATGTCAGCTGCGTTACACATACAACACAGGATAGGGTATATGCCAACTCGGGAACACAGACATTTACGCTACAATTACACAGCTACTTACAACAGGACACAATCAAGGGCTAAATACACGCGCTCCCAGCATGCGCAGCGCACTTACTGGGCTCCGTTACTGGGAGCCACCTCGCTAGCGCTAAAATATCTTTGGTTTTTTTGATGTTCATTGATTGTTTAATCTCTTATTCATTCTGGTATATTGTTATTGTAAATTGATTCACATTCACTGGAAAGCACGTCGGCATAACTCCTGTTGTTTTTTAAAGTTCTCTATAAATAAATGCCTCGACTTATTCTCCTTATGTGAATGGAGAAATATGATTAAGTCTCAGAAAGGCACTGCAATTTGGTCACATTTTAGCTCATACGTTTTAGGTTTACGTTCTACGGAAGTCCATTGAAAAATTGCAGTTCAAAATAAGAAAAGAGGAGATAAATGAGTTTCGGCACTATGCCGTAAATCATTTACGCCCACATTTCGATAAGCAGAATAGTTTAAGCTTAAATTAGTGAGAGGCGGGCGGCATGGTGGTGCAGTGGTTAGCACCGTTGCCTCACACCTCTGAGACCCAGGTTCAAATCTCCACCTGGGTCACGTGCACGGAGTTTGCATGTTCTCCCCATGTTGTCGTGGGGTTTCCTCCGGGTACTCCGGTTTCCCCCCACAGTCCAAAAACATGCTGAGGCTAATTGTAGTTGCTAAATTGCCCATAGGTGTGCATGCGAGAGTGAATGGTGTGTGAGTGTGCCCTGCGATGGGCTGGCCCCCCATCCTGGGTTGTTCCCTGCCTCGTGCCCGTTGTTTCCGGGATAGGCTCCGGACCCCCCGCGACCCAGTAGGATAAGCGGTTTGGAAAATGGATGGATGTCTTTCTGTTTAGGATAACACTGGTCCCAACACGCAGGAACACACACTGGCACCGCCGATCAACGTACAATAAGCCCAGATTCCAGCCTAAACATTCTCTCACACACTTATTCAATGGAAATTCTGTGGTAACAGGCAAACTTATAGCTTTAATGATGAGCGCATTTAGCAGCTTTAATGCACTGCTGAGGTAACAGCGGGTAGCAAAGCAGGTTGGACTGATGCCAGCCATGTACGTGGTTCTCCGTAGGCGCATGTATTGTAATGTAACTCTGCTGTATTGTAATGTCAAGTGTAGTGTTAAATGTTAATCATCGTACATAGTATGTCTGTGTGCCCACCCTGCATGTTACAATAGCAATGGCAATGTAATAAACATGAACAATTTGAAAAAAATCTTTTTAACAAGACAGAATTATGCAGTGAAAATTGCAATTATTGCAAGAAAACAAGGCAGCAAACAACCAAGAACAAAAAAAACCCCCCCAAAGTTTCTAAAGAACTAAACTACACAGGCTACTAACGCTATAAACGCCTATAGGGCTGGTGATGTAGCGTCACCGGAAGGCCGTGAATAAGAAAACGACATACATTATTTTGTGCAGGCTTGGCAGTTGATAGCCACGTGACTTTTGCAAACGTTTATTCCACACTTGCCGCAAACCGACAATGTCTTGACGTCGCTGCATTTGCAAAACCGGCATCTTTTTCTCGTTCCCTCCGTCACTTCCCTTGACTCTAAGGCAGTGAATACAGAGGCAGCCTGTGAAATACCCCTCACAATTGATCCTGCAAAGGGATTATGGGACAAAGGTGACCTCTTCTGTGCTGCGGGAGTAACTAGGGCTTCTCCTAATGCCTGCAAAAACAATGATCTTTTATTTAATTTTTGAGTGTCTGGTGTAGAGCTGACCTTAGTCCAAATAACAAATGAATTGTGGAGTGAGAGATCCAGCATGTCAAAAAACAGCGCAAGGGGCCAGCGCGTTGTTTCTCGTCTGCAACTGTAGGCATCAGTGCATTTTTTCAGCCGTTTAACCGCTCCCATTGACCTGTTGTATTCCAGTATGATCCGAGGTTCCTTTTTGGTGTGGGCCAGCCCAACAGTTTTGTGGAAGGTACTCATGAAGACGACGTTCTTATGCTTCCTTGGTATGTAGGAGACAAGTGTGGTGCTGGGGGTGAACACCCATTTTGAGGAGCACACTTGTCTAGCTTTGGCTGAGCACAGAGCGAGTGGCAGTTCCGGCCTGCTACGATGCACAGCACCCACCATTGACATTTTTCTTTTCAGCAGCAGTTGGCCAAGCTCATAAGAGGTAAAAAAACTGTCACAAAAGAGGGTGTGACCTCTCAGCCCCTTTGTCAGATCCAGCGCCACTCTCATACCCCGATTCTTCTTCTTGGATTCTCCTGCAGTCTTTCTTGTGGACAGCTGTACATTCCAGACATAGCTGGAAACGGAATCACAGGCCAGCCATAATTTAATAGCATATTTCCCTGGCTTGTTTGGCACGTGTTGTCGGAAATGACAGTGACCTGCAAGAACAAAAAGAAGTTAAACTGACTTTTAAAAACATATACTATATAATAAAGAAGGAACAGTCACTTATGTTACAACGCTTTTTGAGGTTTGCGTCCTATAACAAAGTAAAAATGATGTGGTGGCGCTATAATGTCCGGACAGTATGAAGGTTTGTAAAAGCCCGATATCAACCCAGCTTTACGATCGCTGTCCTTGCAATGTCATAAGTGCATAACAGGCGGTGTTGGTATTAATGTCAATCGTCCAGCCCTATAATATACTATAGGGATATTTATGCAACTCGGCAACTAACTGCCAGGTTTCGTAGGTATGTTTGAGCAGGAAAATCCTAAAACTGTATGGCAGACTGGCCCTCGATAACCGGAAGGTACCCTCGTGAAACCGTACCAAAAACAAAATGCTATAAACTGTTATAACAATGTATAAAAAGAGTGAATTACCTTTGAACGGAATCAGCCTCTCGGCAACAGTGATATCCTGATCAGGGTTGAACAGCAAACCCAGCTTGTCCACCCATAATTCCCATATATCTCTGATTGGCGCTAATTTGTCTTCGGCGATCTCCGCAACTTCTGTTTCGTGTCTGGCAAAGCGAATTGCTACCGAGATAGCACGAAACCTCTCAAGCTCCATTGTGCCAGAAATTATATGCCTTCCAGTATCAAAATTCCAAAGATTGGCAACAGCTTCTCCCTTCGACTTGTACAATCCGATAAGAATCAGCAGCCCAAGATAGGCATTGAACTCGGTGCTATCCATCTCAACCCACTGATCGCCAAACCTCCGCCTTCCCTCCAGGTTTGTACTTTCCATGATAATCTTTTCAATCGAGTGCGGAATGAACAGCTTAAATGTAGATATTACATCCTTTGCTTGAGAACTAGCCATCCTTGTTAGTCCTGACATGAGCTTGAGCTCTCTGGGCAGCTTGCCTGGACATACACTCTCAAGCCGGCGTCTGGACCAAGAGATTGTTCCATTTTTCGACAAAAATATGTCTGCGTCTGCTTCTACTTCTTCTTCTTCTTCCTCACAGTCCGTTAACTCCGGAGTGCCAGTGTCAGAATAATCAGATACATCTTCTGCGACAAATTCCGCCATCCCGTCTCCCACTAAGCATCGACTGAGGAGGTAGTCAGTGGATATGTTCCAAACGATCGGCGGCCGATTTAAAACGGTCGGTTTTCAGTCTTAATTAATCAATCGACGGTCTTTAAATAATGAAAACGTGTATTATTATTATCATTATTATTTTTACCAGATTTACCAACTTTATATCATTTTTTCGCCTTGATCGGAGTATCGTAGCCAATTTGGTAAGAATACCTTCGCACGCGCGGTTTTGTGGACGCTACCATGTTAGATGACGTAGCCACCCAACGACCATAGATTTGAAAGTAGATCCCTCATTGGTCCATAGATATGAAACGTTGAACCCTCATTGGCCTATAGCTATAAACGCCTAGATCCCTAATTGGTTGCTGCTGGCTGTCGCTAGTAAAATAAAATGAATGAGAGAAGAAAGACTTCTCTACACAATGTAACGCGATTAATTCTGAACCGATTTTCAGGTAGCTACGTAAATCTAGCAGTTTGAGTGCAGTGCCGCCACGCATGGATGGCCACAACAAGAAGGGACACAGAATTGTGTTAATTAGTGGAGACAGATGTTCAGAAAATGGAATGTAATCAGCAAATAAACACACATATTCATGTCATACACATTTTGAAATTTCAGGAACCATACTGTATGGACAATAAAATATTTAGGAGTTCCTCCTAAATGTCCCAAGGGAGCCTTTTAAGGAAGCTTGTGTCCTTTTCAGGGAAGCCAACCATAATCAGAACCATGGACCATGTCCTTTAAAGGATGCAGCCCCTGAATTCAGACACAGCCAGATACAGAATTAGCCACAGAAACGTAACAAGGCTGTACCATTTCGACGGCTCCTTCAAATGCGGTCTGTCGAGTTGCAGCCGCTGAATTTAAAAACGGTCAACGTAGCCTTTGTAGGCTGCGTCCCACGAAGGTTTGCGCGATGCATCTTGGGATACACTGGGCTGAGAGTGATCCACTGGGCGGACTTCACATCCTCAATCGTGGATGCATTATTTAGTATAGCAAGCTGTGTCTGATAATGGAATTTGGTCAGAATATTACAGGCCAATAACTGTGGCCTTTGATAAGAATGCTTTTCAAAATAAGTAATAAAATTGTAAGATGTGATAAATTGCTAAGGGGTCTTAGCCTGTTGGTGATGCAGTTGGAGTTGCCCTTGAACTGGGAACCAGTACCCACACCCCGACACAGACAGCTATCCAGTGTACCTGTTATGAGACGCAATATGCTGTGTTGGTGTGTGAACTAGGATTAGAGTCAACATGTGGCAGCTCTACAGGGGCAAGGCAGGTTGTGCATGTGAGAGACCAGGGAGAGAGACCTTGGCTGCTTTATAGTGTCCTACATTTTTCCCCTTCCCAGCTGGCTTTGGTCAGCTGGCTTTAGTGAGACTGTCAGTGGAGGCAAGTCTGCTCACACATGCACACGCATTACCATGTGTTAATAATTTTATTACCTTGTAAATGGTCTGTAAGATTTCCTGCATGAGAGTCTGAAAGCGTGAGTGTCACGCTGGATGCGTGTCAGCTGGCAGCCCTGACTGTGTGGTGATGGGCACTCGGGTAGCTGTGGAACTATTAGCCGTAATACACGCAGTGGTCCGCTCATCCCAGCTCTTCTGTAGCTCACGTTCTAGTCTGACCTAATGTCCATATTTGGACTGAAAAACTTCGTGGAATATTCTGGAATACTGCAATCCAGCCTTAAAGGATGTGTCAGACAAGTCAGAAAAGCCAACATTCTATCACTTTGGAGCAACTAGGAACAGAAATAATGACCTCTTGGATATAACTGCAGTCTTTGGATGTTCAGGTTGTACAGACAGTACTTTCTGGTCAAAGAAAACTCATTGTCTATTCATTCGCCCTGATTTCTATTTAATTACATCTGCTTTTCAATGCAGTCTAGTTTTCAGGTCTGAGATTATTAGATTTCTTGCTGAAATGGACTGAATAGTCTGAATCAATATTCAAATAAATATGTGACTAGAATTTATGTAAAAATTATGTTTGTCTAACTGTAAGATTGCATCGTCGTCACTGTATCCGTATTTTCTGAACTAAAAATTCAGATTTTATAGGCATATGAGTTTGTTGACAGCTAAATTTCACTGGATACATGGTTTGAGGCTTTCGTTTACTTTTCGGTGAACAAATTTGCCGGCTGTGAGGAGTGTTTCTGTTTTGAGTGAATGCTGCAGTATGTGAAATACCCCCACTCTTTAAATAACCCTTCATCTGTTTATAACGCTCATACTTCACTTTCCTGGCAATTACACTTGTTCCGCATTTTGTTCTCATTTTACTTTGAGCCCCACAGCCACTTATCATGCTCATCTTTAAAATCTTTTATTTTGTTTGTTTGTTTTAACTCATCCCTGATAAGATGTCAGCCCCCCCCCCCCCCCCATTTCCCAAAAATTCTTATGGGTATATGATAAAATTTTTGAAACTCTCAAGATTTTATGCTTTCTGTGTAAAACAAAACATCGATAGCCGCGGACGTATTCTGTTGAAAAAACAGCACTTTCATCTCAGCAGTGTGAGAACTGAGAGATTTGACAAGCTGAGACGTTTCCGGCTTGCCTAAGAGGCATCGCTGGTGAGGGTCCCTGTCCCTGTCAAGGTGGCCTTATGACAGCTTATGACAGGTTTATAAGGGTACCTGTAAGCAAAGGGAGGTCGTCACCCTTTCCCGCAACATTGCTACATTGCCAACCTGGGGGTTACTCTCTTTTCTCCTTTATGCAAAGAGACACCTTTACCTGTGTGAATCACTTTCCCACGTCCTCCATGGGCAGCCAGAAACCCCCCCCTTCGGCTCACCGCGGCTCTTTCTCTCTGCACATCCAGTTCCTCTTACATGAAAACACCCCTTTTCTGGGAAAGAGGATGTTGTGTGTTCCACAAGTCCTCTGAAGAAGGGAGGGTATTGCTGAGACAGAACAAGACAATGGGTCATCGGTCACTGGTGCCACTTTGTTACTGAGTTAATCAGGAGATTGGTGCGTTAGTGTTGCTTACCTGTAAACTGGGTCTCCACCCACCTGCCTCATCGACAGCATGTCCGGTGTGCCATCTTCAAAGCTCTGATTTGTGTACAAGGCCATGCTATGAGCTCCTCCCCCACCCCCCCAAAATGAGCCCAGTCTGGCCGCATAACATAACGATATGAGGATCTGACAACGTTTCGTTTTAACGCGCAAGCATTGCCACTGTACTGTTCTGTTTTTTTTTGTGCAACAGAAATACTTTTCCATCACTATCCAAACCTGATTCATTCATAATTTGTCAACAAATTTTCATGCATTTCAAATTAATTCCTCGGTAGATTTATTAAATTGTGTGCATTATGGACCTCGAATGTTATGCATCGCATTCTCAATGCATGGAGAGGAAAAACAGCATGTTGAAAGGCAGTTTTCATTTAACTTGAGCCTCATTTGCTCAACAATTATGAGTGAACTAGTTATAAATATGAATGTTTATAATTACTCAGTAGATTTACCTTTACATGAGTGAAGTGAAACAGGAGGGAATGCATCCCCATACCCATCAGAGCCCGAGCTCCTACATCCTGATCACTGGAGGAATCCCACTGGTGCTGACTGAAGTGTTTTCCAGTGTTGCTAGGAAACCAGACACACCCAGTTCAGCATCTTATCTACAGTAACCACTTGGTCTTGGTTTGTTTGGGTTGTTCTGGTCTGCAGGTGGCTCTTAACTGCATTTAATTCTGTCTTTCTTTCTCCTGTGGTTAATTACGTGCATCTTTTTTCCTTGCGTGTTGCCATAATGAACTCGACTGCCGTGTTCTGGTACCCTCTCTGAAACATTTTTACAGTCCAGTCAGTTGCATAGGACTGATCTTAATGAAGACTTTTCGGAACTGGAGAACCTGGAAGGAATCCCTTGATGACACGAGGAGAACATGCAGGCTGCACACACATGGAGACAGGGCAGAAACTCAAACACTGCTTGCAGAGGTGTGAGGCAACAGTGCTGACCACTGCACCACCGTGCCGCCTGCCCTTTAGAAGACCTTGTGTAAAATAATCCTTTCCAGGTTTGAATATATACAAATTCACTATGCTTACACCAACCAATCACTCAGGATACATTCATTCCGATTCTAATCTACAGACAATGAGGCTTTATTATTAAATAGTTGTAAAAATCTCCAAACTCTAACACTGCGCTGACAGAGGATCTTGTTTTATATAATATAAAATGCTAACATGTAACGTGTATTCATGCATGAGGTGTAATATCTTTTTTTTTGTGACACCAGAAAAAATAATTGGCTCCACAGCGCCATCTACTGACAAGCAGCGGTTGACTGTAATTTGCCATCATTAAGTGAATGAATGCCAAGATTCAATAAATGGTACAGACCACGGGCGCAGCCAGTATTTTTTAAATACGGAGGTTAAAAGTGTTCGCTCTTCCCAGTTGTGCCACGTAATGGTTCGTGGTTATTCGACTTGCAGAAAAATTACTGAGGACTTGACCTCTCTGGTACACACATTTATTAAAAGATTGTGCTCATCTTTTTTATTTTCCGTAATTGATTTCTGAATAAGAATAGCAAAAAATACGCAGTTTTAATGGCTTTGCTGTCGCATCAGGCAGTTTTCGTTAAAGTACTTTAGTTTGCGAATTTACCTGTGTTATTACACCAGAAACATGGCGCGGCACTGTCTTATGTTTTGTTATAGGTGAAGTGCCTTTTATGGGGGCATGCATATTAAATGGCCATGTCCATTAGTTGCTGGGATACTAAAAAACCGCTTCCCGTGAATCTTTTCGCATTCATCGCTGCAGTTTTTCTGCATATAACTGTAATTGATGGCCGCGAGGCTTCTGCACGTAAACTGTCTGGCTTGATCCAAATGTGCTCGCGGGTTTTGGAACATTATCCGTTTCCCATCACGGCCCGGCATTGCGCATTACGAGACTCGGAGTCTCATCTCTCATCGCTGTGCTTTTATCATGGTGTGGAAACTGCGGCATTCTGGGCAGAGAGAAGATCTTTGTGACGGGGGAGGGAGGCGGGAGTACCGAACAGGGGCTTTATTTGGGTTTGACAGACCGGGGGGAAGCAAACATGAGACAGTAAGAAAAAAATGGGCAGGGAGATCGTTTTGTTTCCAAGCTGAGCTGAGCATCTGTTGTATGGGTGGCTGTGTATTTTGGGAAGCGAAACTGGTAGAATCTACTGTGTGTTTTTATTTTTTGTGACCCCTGAAATATTATCAATGTCCCCCCCACCCCCAACAGGTGAAAGCACTGTTTACGTTTTGCCTGTGACTGGAAGATGGCTAGTTTGAACCCCGCCCTCTGCAGAACAGTCACATGTCTGTGGGCTCTTGAGCAAGGCCCTTAACCCCCGCTCCAGGGGTGCCACATGTTGGCTGACCCTGAGCTATGACCCCCCCTCCCCCAATCTATGGAGAGCAAGATAGGGCAGGTGAAGAGAAGCATTCCAGTGTGCTTGTGCAAATGGTAAATATGATTTTTTTTCTGGATTTGAAAGGATGGTTTCTGGCTTTGAAACTTTGAAACTGGAGGTCTCCATTTTAACTGGAGGGTTTCAGTAACCCAGTGAGGCACAGGGTTCACCCTTTAATAAGAATGATGATAACATAAGGGATGGTCTTCAGGAAGTCCTCAGGTGTGCTGGAATCTGCCCTGTGTCCCTCTTTGATGGCGCCGACTTTCATAACAGGATGGAACAAGCAGCACTGCGTCCAATGCCAGTAATCACAGTGGGCGGGGCTTCTGCTTTGCGCAGTTGTTCATGAGGACCTGAAGGGGGCAGGTGGGGCAGGTTGTGAACTGGAAGGGGGGTAGTGCGTCTGTGAGCATAGGGGTGAGGGAAGAAGGGCAGTGGGGGGGGGGGGCACCGAGCCTACCACCTGCTGGAAACAACTACACAGCCAGGCGTACAGGAAGCGCCGTACCACCCGCCCTTCTCACCAACCCCAGGGGCAGCAGATGGCAGCGCGGTTACTTAACGCGGAGGCGGAGCCCAGTGGGAGCAGGGCTGTGAGCGGTGCCTCCGGGCCAAGCTGCCGGGAGGTTTTCCAGGTCTGCACGGCCAATCGAGCTCAGGGCTGTGGGGTAGGCGCCATGCTTGTTTACGTGGCACAGGACTCGGCGCGTCGCAGCGAGAGGGGACGGCAGACAGGGGGCGCCGCTGCGGCCTCCAGGTTTAATCACTCATGTCCATTCTGTCTTCACAGGGTTGACAAGACCTTCTCCAGGGCCAGGAGTTTATGGTGAGTGCTTTTCATTTTATCACCTCTCATACAAATCAAGGCCATGAAAATACAAAAAAATACAATGTTTAAGTAATGGATTATGGAGAAAAAGTTAGAAAATTGATTAAATAGTGAAAAAAGGCGTTTTTTTTAGTTGTGTATGAGGTACGCTGGTAGTCACTGTTCGAGGTGTAAAATCGGCTGTGTTCTTGCGGAGGAGGCGCCCGTGGCAACAGAAGCTGGGCTACCTGCCCTCATCATGTTCCTGTCTGTACTCCCGTCTGTACTCCCGTCTGTACTCCGAGAGCCAAAAACAGCCGTCCTGGGGATTTACTCTGCTCTCCTAGCCTGTTGTGTCCCACAGGTGCTTCTTCACTGTCCCAACAGACTTGAATCTCCCGTCACGTTCACTGATTAAGCCTCGGCACCTTGACGTTCATTTCTTTAAGAGGTGTGACTCGCCTGTAATGAGCTGGATCGGGGCCGGCTAATCAGTAGCGAGCAGGTTTCCTTCCGAGTGGGATGTCTGTGAAAATCGGGACAACACCTTGCACACCCCTGCAGTCCACGAAGGGACCCTCTCCGGTACGGGCTCTGCAGGATGCCTTGTTGCCACAGCAACGGGCGATGGTGCTGCACCACCGAGGCCGCCGATGAGTGAGCATAACCGTGGTCAAGGCATCATGAGGGCACCGCGCAACCCACTGGGCACTGCATATGGGTTCGGGGAGCAAACTGGTGGTGATGGCCAACCCAAACGAGCCGCGCAGTACATCTACAGCTTCGCCTGTTCCGCGAGAACAGGCACTGCAGCATTTGGGGGAGGAGGGGGGGCATGCTGAGCAGCGCTCTGCACTGGGGCAGTGGCTTCATGAAACCCAAGGACAGCAGAGCGTGTGCAGCCATGAGCTAGACCACATCCCCGCTGTACTGCCCCGTGGCCGAGCAGGGATCTACCAGCCTGCCACTGGCGGGTCATGGAGTGGAGTCGGGTTTAGGTAAAGGCTTCGCGCTCGCTCCAGCGTCTCTCCAGGAATGTGGGTCCGCCTCATGTTTCACTTCGGTGAGATCAGCTGCTAAAAATGGCCGTCTGTGATACCGGGTCGCACCTGGGCATCTGGGAGCGTTAAGCGTGAGCCTCTGTTCTCGACCGCTCTGGCATGGAAGGGCAGCAAACAGCCAGCTAAACCTGCCCGGGACCAAGTAGCAAGCCGCCGTGAAGACGAGTGCTTTCCCGCGCAGAAAGTGGGCGTGTTTTCTCGGCTGGCGTGGTCACACGCCGGTCACAGTGGCGGGAACGGCGATCAGCCTCGGCATTTCGGGCCTGACGAAGACGGTGCCTCATCGCACTGAGCACTTCCCCGACACTGGGGTAGGCCTCAGACATGCCCTGCCCACCTTTCCGAATCGGAAAACCCAGGAAGTTCTGGTGAGTTTAAAGGAATGCAATTTCAGGGAAGGAATTAGTATCAAAAAGATATTTTTTTCTTCATACGTCATTTGCATATATGGACTTATTCTGTTATCCCTACTTACCATGTACTTTCTAGTCTTTCCAAAAGCGCTTACTACTTCATAGCTGTTATTTCGTTTTCATTGGCTAAGATCCTTGATTCTTAATTGTAAGATACAGTGTATGCTTAGTTGTCTATGTTATGGGAGCCTGAACTTTAAGCATTTGTACAACTTGATTTGGAATTCGGGAAAATCATGCATTCCTTCTTGTGGGGGAAAAAAGCAGTAGGTGACAGGAAATTATTGCAGTCACCCAATTGGTCTTATGACACTTTCCCACTGCCACCAAGTACCGAGCCGTTCTGGGAACTGCCCATTTTCCAGTTACAAGTACCTCAGCCGGGGCGGCATGGTGGTGCAGTGGTTAGCACTGTTGCCTCACACCTCTGGGACCCGGGTTTGAGTCTCCGCCTGGGTCACATGTGTGTGGAGTTTGCATGTTCTCCCCATGTCATCGTGGGGTTTCCTCCAGGTACTCCGGTTTCCCCCCACAGTCCAAAAACATGCTGAGGCTAATTGGAGTTGCTAAATTGCCCATAGGAGTGCATGTGTGAGTGAATGGTGTGTGAGTGTATCCTGCGATGGGCTGGCCCCCCATCCTGGGTTGTTCCCTGCCTCATGCCCATTGCTTCCAGGATAGGCTTTGGACCCCCGCGACCCAGTAGGATAAGCGGTTTGGAAAATGGATGGATGGATGGATGGATGGAAGTACCTTAGTCTTATAGGGCCGAAAGCTTGAGCAAACTGAGCAGTTTGCGTCACCGCCATCGAAAGTCACAGAGATACCGGTGATCTTCATCGAGGTGTACCGGTGCATTCCCGATAACTCGCAAATTGAAAAATCGGTGCGATTCTCATAAACATGCTAGTGGAAATTAGCACATAGTAAATCATAACGTGCACCGAGAGAACAGTAAGTAAGCGTCTCTTTGGTTTTACGTCACTGTCGCTCTCCAAACCCGGCCTTTATGGAGCCGACCCGTCTGCAGTGGAAAACCGAAGCGAGCTGGAACCGCTCTCTAACTAGTCTCTCTTTGCGGTACGGCTCGGGTACGGCTCGGGTACGGCACGGTTCCTGTATGCCAGTGTTAAAGCAGTTTAAAGACACACATCAGCCAGTGTTTGGACTGTAAGAGGGAATCCGAGAGAGATGCATGCAGACTGCAGACAGAAAGCAGTGATGGCATTCAAAGCCCCCTCCTCAATGCCCCCCACCCCCACACAAAACCATAACTACCATGATCGTAAAGCAACAAATCCACGCAGAATCATCATATATACATAAGTGTGGCCGTGACAATCAGGCGTTTTTAGCTCTTGTAACTTGACGCGAAGGTTTCTGGTGAGTCAGAGGTGTTTGTCTTCCTCAGATCTCACTTGTTGGCTGAAAGGTCATTTCCCTCAGCAGCTCCTGTGGTTTTTAAATCTTTCCTTATGTGTCTGAACTGCAAAGACAGAAAACAGCTTTTTGCTAATGGTCCAATATGACGGTGTGTTGGAGGGAAGAAGCGTTGGGTCCTCGATCTCCCAGGAGCTCCAAGCTTATCATTATAGTGCCAGACCCCTTTGTGCAACCCCCTGTCACCTCTCATACATTGCGTTCCCTGACCTGAATAAATGCAGTTTGCGATTCTTTCTTTAATTCCTGAAATTCATTTTAAAAATGAATTCAAAAGGATGACGTTGGAATACAGGGGGATTTCATTCCTGTATGTGGGGGGACCCGGCTCTCCGCAGCCCTGTGAGAGACGCCTTCCAGGCCTCTGGCAACCGGCCTCAACCTGCTGGTGTAGGCTGGTGCCCAGAACAAGGGTCCGCGAGTGGCCAGGAACTCTGCTCACGCTCCATGTTCCGGTCTGCCAGCCGAAACGCAGACGAGAAGCACTTTGGTCATTAAAGTCTTCTGTTTTCATTATCGTCAGCTTCCATTTGACATCATGTCTTGGGGAATTATTTGATCCTACAGTTTTAGTGCAGGATTGAATGTAAAAATTGCCAGACGAACCCTAGATTTTTGCTTTCCTTCACCTCATGTGATTTGCGTTTCAGAGGCAAAACTGTCACTTTGCTGAGTTTGGGCTGGATTGACCATCTGGCCCCCCGGCATTTTGCCAGTGGCTGGAGGGGTATGGGGGCCATGGGGACCCCAAAATTTAATCCCCGTCCAGCCCTGTTTATACCCAACAAGAACAATGTAAGCACAGTACATTTCACTCATGCAATTAAATGTGGCAATATGTACAATATCCTATCATTGCCATTGATGTGCGAAGCGCCTTCTCGTGTGTGGTTGCCAGCACTGCTTCGTGACTCCTCCAGTCAGCACTTAGAGAAGCTCTGCATGGCTCCAAGAGATCCATCGTATGAGCGATGGGTGGTATCTTCGAAAGGGAGGAGGGGCACATCGATTATTAACCCTGCACCTAGTAAGGTATATAATATTTCTGTGTAGCTTCCGTCAATTTGAAATTGTGTTCTACTTCTGGAATTTTACGCTACATTAGTAATTTAAGATCATAATAGATGGCTGGCACTGCATGTGCTGTTATAGAAATGACCCGGCACCCTTCTGACCAATCAGATTTGAGAGTTCAACAGTGCCGTGGTATAAATGCCGTGAAAACGTTTCTGCGGAACCGTTTATGTGTGCCCTGTGTAGCGGACAATGATGCAGTGCAGTACAGTGCCATACAATACAGTGATCAGAGTTTTGGGGCTTACACCTGACCTTTTCTGGGTGTGAAATGTTAAAGTTAATTTCTCTCTCTAGTGTGGAGCAGGTGCTACTCTTAGATCTGGTAATTAGGTGATGAAGATGTGTACAAGTAAGGAAATCTGCAGACTATGTTGGACTCTGGGCCTCCAGGACCAGAACTGGGGACACTGGTATATAGAGACTCCTTCATACAGCGTAGTGAAAACTCGATTTGACCATTTTCACCATGTCATTAGTAATATGAAAAAATATGCTTTTTGGACTAATACGCTTAAATGGTATTTTAACTGTCCCACCTTTATTTGATCCCCTTTCTATCTCCACCACTGATTATACCCAGAAACAGGATGGTGCCCCCTGTTGCTTTGGCTGACTAATAACTGTTTCCTAAGATCTAAACTTCAAAGCCACAGGCTCTTACAAGATGATAGATCAACCTATGGAGGCCTGATTCCTGACCCGGTCCTCAGGGACCCACAGACGGTCCACATTTTTGTTCCCTCCCAGCTCCTGGTGGACTCTCTGTGGGTCCCCAAGGATCTGACTGGAAAACACTGCTATAGAGTGTAGTATGCTTAATGGTTTGACACACAAGTGGTGCCGGCTAGATACGCACCTGAAGGGCTGAGCCTTTGTTCGTCTGGAAACTCCCCTGCTACTTATTTGTTGGTAATGGATTTGTGGCAGGAAGCCGAGCAGATGGGTCACTGTGCCGACACACCTGCACAATGACATGCTGAAGCCACTAGCAGCTGGGAAACCAGCGTTTGTGCTTAAGAATGGCAGCCCATGAAAGTGAATAATCTCCGTATGGGGTTCAAGCTTAAGAGTCAGATTGGGAGCACTGCTGAAATACCTTCTGCTGCCCCTGAATGCGTGTAATAGTGCCCCTTGTAGTCGGCACGGTGAATGATACAGCTGACATTCAGTCCTCACTGCAGCCCTCATACAGATTAATGTTCTGAAAATGTGTGCGTCTCAGTCACGGGGGATGGGGAATCTGCATCCACACTGCGTCCCCCACGGTCGGTCCATGTTTTTGCTCCCTCCAAGCCCCTTATTGGGCAGTCAACATTTTTGCCGGACAGAACATTACACCAGTTTTGGAAGCATTATCGGTTAGCCGCTGTTTGTTTCGGGGTCTTTTATCTTACATACTGTACTACCACCTGATTGGCTACACAGGAAACTGGGTTTTCCTTAAACATTTCAGGTCACGTGAACTTTACCTTCTACTGTAAATGTATTTTACCTGCAAAATGTCTTGCTAGCTGTTTAAATTGTGGCTCATGTTGTTTAATACTTGTTGCACTGGGTGTGTACGACAGGTGAAGTGTTGCTTTGGGGAGAGAATCAATGGAAATGTGAGATGCCAGAGATGAAGTCATTCTCTCAGCCACTGCTAATTGCCTGCCCTTAGTTAGGTTGTGCATCTGCGCAAGGATGATGGATCATTTTCTTCCAGTCATGTCTTTTATTGCATATCAGATTACCCCCCCTGCCCTTATTCTAATGTTCATAGCATTGATGGGTTGAAAGCACCTCCATTTCATTGTCTTATGTTGATTTTAGGAAAATGGGTTATTAGATTATGGACCAGGTGAAACAAGAACGTGTTGGAACCCTGCACTCTGTACTCATGTTTGGGGTCAAACTAACTGCAATTTTAAACGTTTTGTAATTTATTTTTACATTAATTCACTTCAGATTTTTTCTACTACTAAGGGCCATCCCATAATTTTTTGACCATTTGATGGCACCAGAGCTCCAGTTTTCGCCCCTAACGCTCCACACACACAATGAAAGCAGATGGAAATATCTGGTTTCACCCTAAGATAATTAATTTAATGCCTAAAATGTGATGACTTGTCCTAAAGAGACCAAAATGTATAAATATCACACACATTTTCAAATGACATATTTTTGTAAAACTCTTTCTACTTTTCCTACAGGTTTCCCATATTTATTTGAATTGATTTTCTGCATTTAAATTAGATTAGATAGTAAAATAAGATGAACTTTATTAATCCCATAAAAGGCAATTTCGGTGTTACAGCAGCAGTTATAGACAGGATCAGACATTAGACACAACACAAGAGAACAGAATAAAGGGACGTATATACAGCCCCCCCCCCCCATAATATTTTGGACAAAGAAACGTTTTTCCATGATTTACCTCTCTGCTCCACAGTTTAAAATTCAAACATCAAACAGTTCAGACGTGATTAAAACACACATTCCAGACTTAAATTTTAAGATATTTGCATACTTTTCGGTTTATCCATGTAGAAATTACAGCGCTTTTTATAGACAGTCCCCCCCATCTCAGGGCATGTTTGGGATATGGGCGTGTTTATTAAAGCAGGCATGTTTAGTACTTTGTTGCATATCCCTCGAATGCAAGGGGTCTGCGACTCATAGGCATCGCCGGCTACTCAGTACCTTCTGCTCTGCCGAGCCTCTAATTCAGCCACTGCTTGTCTTGGGGGGCTTGTGTCCCCTTAAGTTTCCTCTTTGCCATATGGATGACAGGCTCAGCCGGAGATAAATACGGCGACTGGCTTGACCATTGAAGAATGTTACATTTTTTTGGCTTTTGCCTTAGCAGTGTGTTTCGGAACTTCATCTTGTCGCTGGATCGGAGATCGGAGGCATTTAGTGGAACTTGAGCAGATAAGATGTTTTTACACACCTCTGATTTCTCTGTCTGACTGACAGCATTTACATCGACAGTGAAGATCAGAGTCCCAGTGCCAAACATGCCCCCCCCCCCCCCCCCAAACCAGCTGGGATGCTTTGGATCTTGGGCAGTTCCTTTTCATCTCCACATTTTCCTCTTGCCATCATTCAGGCTAATCTTGGTCTCGTCTGTCCATAAGACCTTTTTTTTTCAAAATTCTGCAAGGTCTTTTAAGTGCTTTTTTTGCAAACTGTAATCTGGTCATCCTGTTTTTCTGGTGTCTTGCTGCATGTGTGTCTATGTTCATGAAGGCTTCTGCAGATATTAGTCTCCGACAAAGACCCAGCTGCCTCCCGAAGAGCGTTTCTGGTCTGTCGGACAGACATTTGGGGATTTAGGGATGTTCAAAAACAGCAGCTGGAGGAACTTAAGGTGCTCTTTGTTTTTTTTGTTCCCTTTGGGAGGTGAGCAAATACAAAAAACTGAAGCAATCTGACAACAATTAATACGGCCTCATAGTGACTAAAGACTGCAAGAAACGTAGATAACAGCAAGGATTAAACGTGAAAACCCGACCTACTGCAGCTACCTGCCGTAATGCCAGGCAATCTTCAAAACATCTCAAGCTGACACAAAGTCATATTTTTAAAAATGACCATTTGCAGCTAATAATGCAAATTATTGTCTTATAAATTATTATCAATCACAATATGATGTTTTGTTCAGTAAACTGCACGGTGCTGTTGAGATAAATATGTTCAGTTAAGGTGTGTGGCATTCTTTGAATGCAGAAATTGCTTGTGCTGAGACTCTACCATCTGAAACAGGTATTGCTTTTCCTTGTGACAATGTGACCGCATATAAACATCAGTGGCAAACTCTTTGGCTGAGCTCTATGAACAATGTACTGTAACCAGACAACGAAATAGCAGCCGCGGTCTAATACCTGGGATTGTTATATGCAAAGTGACGAGTGGCAGGATATATAAACGCAGGCCGAGAGGTTGTATGGTTCAGTGTGACGAGACACCAAAGAATGACAATAAGAATAAGAAGTAGTAGTAATGATAATATTAATAACAATTAATATAAATTAATATTAATAGCAATTATTGTAAGACAGCAATGCAGCAAAACATCAATAACAAAAAGATTTCTCAGTTAGCTGGGTTAACTTAAGCTAGAAGTGATGATTGTCCAATAAGAAATCTTACCTGAACTCTAACTGGACGATTATTACTTTTAACCCCCCCCCCGCCAAGCAACATACACTAGGGTTAATTATATAAATATAAATAAATGTAAAAGACTTAATTTAACGCAACAACGTATTGATGACGGAATCATTTCAGATGAAATGCAGCCGAAATTTAAACCATGTAGACATTTTTACCGTGTTTGATGTAGCCACTAGCTAGCAGTAGGCGTCTGCTGACATCAGAGTAAGTGCGATGTTAACTCGCGACGGCACGTGAGGCGCAGTGACGTCTCTGTTGCCTGAGCTCCAGAGGGCAAATATTTCATTTGACAGCTCGGGCATTTCAGTGGCACCAAAATGAGGTGATGAAGTCTGTGCTGCAGTACGGTCAGATTAATTAGCTGCGTGGCGGATTAAGTCCTTTTAGCGATATCTGCCAGGCACTACTGCATTTGTGACTAAGCAAAACAGTTCTGCCCTGTCTTCTGAGAGAACTCCTCTTAAACACTACATAAGCCCCCCCCCCCACACAATCAACAAAAGAGCATAGGAGGGAAGGCTGCTATGAGATCAAAATACAATGTGAGAATAATAGGGTTCACACCAGACACTGCAGTCTCACATTCGTGCTCTTCACCAGCACTGCACCAGCACTGCACCTAGCCCCACATACTGCCTCTGGGTGAAGGGCCCGTGTAAATATTAGTTCTCCATCTGCATTTCTTCCCAGTTTGGTATTATCCTACTCTCTTCCTGATGACACACAGCACCCCACACACCGAGGGGAGCAGCCTGGGCCACACCTCCTTCGCTGGCCACACCGTTACCTGCCATGTCCTCCGTCCAATGGGTGGCGGCCTGATGGGGGAGCACCACCTGCTCGAATCTGACTCCCAGCCCCATGGGAGCCTGGGTGAGAGTAGATGGGGCTGTGATGCATTGAACAGGGTGGCTTTTTGCTTCCAGCTGGGCCCCCTCAATGGCTCAGTCGACACATCAGGAGCCCTGTGAATATCAATAAAGCTGTGGCCATTGAGGGATAGGAGTCTGACTTAGTAAGGAAAAGTGTTAACGATGCCCCAGTGTTTTGATGATCGTTTGAACACAGACACTGTTAGTTACTTATGATCAAGGGGGAAATGATATTCCACCAGACCAGCAGAGGGCAGGTGTATTGCAGCACACACAAATACAGTGTAGCGAAGCACGTAAACATTTATCTACAGTTTTAAAGTTGTCAGTCTAGGCTTGGCTGGTATTACAGTAATAAGGCGGACTGCCATACACTGAAATCTTTGCACCTGGCGGAATTCATCACCAAAATTTCCAAATGCTTGAATCGTGCTGCTTTTTAAAATACTGTATTACCTTGATATAATGTCTAGACACTATGATAAGTTCGGTGTGCAGGTACCTCCGACCTTCCTCATACAGCTGCTCACCACAACTATGTCAACAAGAAGAACAGTTATCCTTTCTCTACTCTTTTGCCGTTGACGGCTGATCTGTGAAAGTTCGTGCTGCCACCTACTGGAAATACCTAATCGATTATCTTGCACATGCGCAGTCAATGTGTATGAACGTGCAAGTTTTCCGCTAGAGAAAAATCAGAACTACACGCACACCGACCGCAGCCATGCGCAGCCAACCCCTGATGATGTAATTTATGTCATGGCCCCCACATCTGTAACCAAAAGCACACATGGAAAAGTGAATTGGTCTTCAGGATCCTTACACTCCAGGAGGTCCCCCGTTATATGCAAATTCACTCACACGGGAATTGAGGACAACCTTGTTGGGGACCCTACCTTGTTGGGGAGGGTTTTTTGGGGGGTAAAATACTGTCCTTAATTTGAATTTGAGCCACCATTCAATACCTGTTGTTTTTCTACACTGTATTACATTATATGATTTTTGCTGATTCTGCAGAAATGAGACTCTGCAGGTGGATTCCCACACCGTCTCGCTAAATGCTAATGGTGCTTTACTAGTAGCACTGCACTCTGACGATTACTCTAAGGAAGAAGGATAAAACTGGTAGTGAGGTGAAATGCAAATCCAAAAAGTATTGCAGGGGTTGGAGAAGCGCATGCTTGATCTAAGCGCATCATTGAAGTCTAGTACCTTTAAGGAGAGAGTAAATGCTCCGAGCCCCCCAGGGAACACAGTGAGGGCCTCTAGGGACTCATCAAAAAAGAGAAAAATATTCTGGAATTAATTTTCAGACTTTTTTTTCCAGGTTATTTTTATGACCCATTTTCTTTTACAGTTCAGTTTCACATTGATTTTAGAATTTAATGCAACATTAATGACCCTTATTGGCCACAATTCTTCATATGACTTTGGGAGCTGTAAGTACCTTTAGATAATGTGTCAGTTGCATATTGCTCCTGCATTTGCTGTGCACCATTATCCTACATTATCCTCACACATCTGTCAATAATACCAGCTTTCCCACTGAACTACTCTAGATTTGCTTCCTAACATTTCTATGATTAATTTAATCCTACGACCTGGTCAGAATAAGTATTTACAAGATGCATTGTGGGATGGATACATGGATGGATAGATATTCCTAGTAATTTGTTTTTCAGCCTGTTGATTATAAATCTCTTACGACTAAGTGAGATTCAGTATTATGGGATGCTGACAAAGCTGAGCTTTGTTACAGTGTGATGGGTGCAATTACCTGATTGCACCTTTTTTAAAGAAAATATTTTTCCAATTTTGGTTTCCCTGGCAACAGCCCCAGCCAGGGAGGCACGCTGTTTAATTAGGATTCGGCATTTGGAAATCGCCCTTTTCAAGTCACTCTGATAGGCAGGCTTCACTCTCTCTACTACGCCAGCCTTTAGGGGGAGGGAGAGAGAGAGGGAGAGAAGGAGAAAGAGGGTGAGAAAGAGAAAGATAGGGTAGGAGAGAAGAAGAGATCAAGAGGGAGGGAGAGAAACGGAGAGGGAGAGTGAGAGGGAGAGAGAGAGAGGGAGAGAGAAAGAGAGAGAGGGAGAGAGCAGAAGATGATACAAGAGCTGCGTATAACGGGGCGGAGGAGAGCGGCGCTGGCAGTAAGTAGATGAGAGGGAAGCAGATGAAACGAGAGGATCCAGCTGCAGGTAGACGAGAGGGAGAGAGTGTGTGACAGAGAGAGAGATCGAAGCAGTGTGGGGGAGAGATCCCTGCTCCAACATCCCGACGGGATCCCGAGGACACGTTTCAGTTCCACACCCTCCGGCAGACCAGAGACCAGCCCACCAGTAAGTGAGTTTCTGTGACGATGCGTCTGCTCACGCTGGACCGAGCAGGGGGGTGATCGTGCCGATCGTGGCGGCATGTGTGAGGTGCCACACGTGTGGAGCTGGCGGGGGAGGGGTGGGGACTCCCAGACTGCATGCTGATCTCCAGTGGTGCCCACGGGGGGTTTATGGGGACCTAGGCTACCCTCGGGCATCACCACATGCGTGCACCCTGGTCCATCATCCCGCTGGCTGGAGGTGTGCAGCGGACAGCGCATCCGCCCCCCAGGGATCACTGGCTGTCGCATGGACGGACAGCTTGCCACTGCTATGGCACAGCACAATAGTCGTTTATGTCAATTATGCAGTCTGTGTTATTCTGTGTTTTTATATGAATTTCGTTAGTACATGCAATATTATCTTATGTCAAGAATAATTTATTATTTTTATCATAAAATTTCAATCTCTGCGTTTACACCTGTTTAAAGGAGCTTGAACTCTAATGGCTACATTTCACACTGACTATAGGACAGGAGTGTGAGCAGAAAGTTTTATAGAAATTAATTTCTCTACTAGAAGCCTTTTTTGTTTTTTTTTGATGGTATTGCAACATAGTGCCGCCCATTTCGCAAACAGAATCAAGAGCGAGTCCCTCACGCTTTTCAACTTCTGTATCTCTGTAAAGATATTCAGGGTCTGAGTTTAATGTGTGACACACAGTTTCAGAATCGCTGAGTAAGACATAGTGTTTACATAAAGCCCACAACCAGGACGGAACACCCGCAATTCTCCAAATTGCTCCACTTTACGAACAATCGCCTTATGGCAGTTTGCTTTTACGAAAGACCCGCTGTACATTAGCGCCAGTTTTCACTAACTGTAAGAAATCCAATGGGGATTTTCACTTACAGTCATGCGGTGTATAACGATGTTTCGGTCAAACGACGGACCGCATATACGACGGTGATCCAATAAGATCTGAAAAATATAGCCTAGGTGTATAGTAGGCTATACCGTATAGCCCTGGTGTATAGCGGGCTGTACCGTATACCCCTGGTGTATAGCGGGCTGTACCGTATACCCCTGGTGTATAGCGGGCTGTACCGTATAGCCCTGGTGTATAGCGGCCTGTACCGTCAGAGTGAACTTACACAAAATCTATGTTCTCGCAACAGTGAAATTACCTAATGATTACAATGACATTTCTTACAATGTACTCATGTTGTTAAATGATGCACGACTGTATTGATTCTGCTGAGTGAAACTACAGACACATTATTTCTCTTACTTCAATGTACTGTAGGCTGTGCATGTGTCATATCTTTCTTGCTTTTGCTATACAGTATGTTAGTATTTTAGGTTTCATGTGTTGTCTGGTATGATTAGCTAGTTTATTTTTGGGGTCTGGGAAGGCTGAAAATCTTTTGCGCATTATAAATTAATGGCAATTGCTTCATTGCTTTACTCCATTTATATGCAAAATTTTTCCAGCATTTCCAGATCCATTTCAGCTTACAAAAGGCTTCATAGGAACGCTCCACTTTCATAAAGCCGGGGATACCTGTACTCCATAAAGACCTGGAAACCAGAGTGGGCTGTGAGGGCCCTTTGTAGATCCTCTGGATGTTGGGGGTGGGGGGTAAGTGTTGGGGGTGGTATGGAAAGTGCAAAGGACCAGGCAATGACAAAAAGCGATTTGCCCATTTTTTTAAAATCACGCATAAAATACTAACCTGAACTCAACGTGAGCCCAAAGAAACCAACCATAAAAGACTGATCCGTACCCAGTCCGATACCCGATACCTTGTTGGGATCATTTCAGGGTTTAGTATAACGTCACAGTCACAAAAGACTCCATCAAGGATTCCCACCTCTGCCTAACGGAAGTTTGATTTGCCAGTTTGACTTATTCCTTATCTTCCTGTAAATGGGAGCTTGGGAAGATGCTGACAGCAGTGGCCTTGATGGGTTTGCTGAAGCTTGAAAAGCATAGTTCCATTCCCTCAGAAGACTTTCAGTTTAGGAGCTGGGTGCTGGAGTTAGTGCAGGGTGAGACTGAAGGGGTTAAGGGGCGTGAGAGTCATTCCACTCCACCAGGCTTTAGCATGAACATCTTCAGCTGCAGGTCCAAAAGGCTCTGTGGTTGGAGAGGCTGAGATGGAAAGCGGTACGAACAGTGTAGTCCAGTCGGATTACTCAGGATGTAGAGTATGGAACCAACAGACTCGCTCACTGAGGAACTGTTAGTGGGGTCTGCAGGGAAGGAAGCTGTGCCCAATCACATTCAGTATCGCCATTGTGCTCATCAGTGTTATACTGAAACAACAGTGATGTGTTGAGGTTCTCTGTATATTTCCTGCATTAAAAAGCAGCTTTTTACAGAACTATAACATCAACTGTAAGCCATGCAGTCCATCTTCCTACTGTTTATGCAGTACAGGGGAACACCCTGCACTGGATGCCAGTCCATCACTGGGCACATTCTCAAAATCACGCACTATGGGCAATTTAGAGGCTAAATGCATGTCATCCTACTACATTTGCTAGCCAGTGTACCTGAAAAGAACCCGCACAGTCCTGGGAGAAGATGCATACGTACACACAGTGTGAGCTTATTTACATTTTTTGTCCGTTCCTGTACTCTCCCTGCAATGGGTTGGTGCCGCACCCTGGCTTATTCCCTGCCTCGCACCCATCAGGATAGGATCCGGACAACAATAGGTGTGGCAATGGGAACAGGTGTTACACATGACCTTGGGTGCGAGTGGCCCACGAAGCTGATATGATTCATTGAAACATACAGAGATAGAATCTCACTAAAACATAAAGTGTTTGATCCTTACTTTGCTTGCCGCCTGGCTTTTGAGAGGACAGACTCTCACACCTGCTCAGAGTTGCTCACATAACTACCTTAATGATGCCATATCAGATGGGATCCCCCAATGAGAGGAGGTCAAGGTTCCGGATGCTTCATGTGACATATTTACCTACTTCAGACTTGCCAAGGCTGCTGTGCCAGTTTGCGGGAGGACTGGCTAAATTTTGCCAGAGAATGAGCTTTTATGGGGGTTGCCAGGCTGGATCATTCCATATATTTAATATTCCTGTAGATTTTTCTTTCAAACTGGTTGATTTCAAGGCACTTTTTTTCCAGCCAAATGAATGATCGCAGACAAAATATACTTACTTCTTAAGCATAAACAGATTTAATATTTTAATTACATGTCAGAATTAGTTTAATTTAAAGTTTAGTAGGTGACTACCTGTGCCAATGAGCCCTAATGGAGAAATGTGAGAAATTGTGCAAATGGAGAAAAGAAAAATGGAGAAATTTTGTGCAAAACTTAATTTCATTTTCTGGGACGATACTTAAACATGAATATGTGGGGAAAAAAGCAAAGGTCTTGTGGCAGTGTGGGAGAAGCGTTCCAAAGGCTTGAGACTAGCAGGTCTGCTGGTGCACATCGCTGAAGCCGGGTAACACAGAGCAGGTCAGGTCGATGCTTTGCATAGGAGACAAACCACACAGTTCAGTGCTACGTTTAGACTAGGGACCTCAACACACAGAGCACCAGCCAAGGCCAAAGATTGCTGGAACACTGTAGTAAGGCATTGATGTCCAATATGTGCAATTCTAACCTATAATGTTTTTAATGACTGCATTTTTAATGCAGTCTCTGTAAGGATAACCTTTCAAACAACTGCAGTTTGGGGGGCATGTTTTAAAAATGACTAAGTGAGCATTACGAAGGAACCACCTGAAGAGTATATCAGGAATATTTTTTTGTATTCTGTTGCTGTGTTCTTGTCGTTTTCTCGTCTTACATTCTCGGCATTTTATTTTTCTGGGAGACATTTCGAGAACTGAAGAGAAGATGAAAATCAGTGCCGTGCAGGCATATCATCTCTGTACATCTGTGAGGAAGGTGGCAGCTTGATGTTTTGCAGACTGCAGTTGACAACTAATGTTTTGTTGTATAAGGAATGTAATTTGTTTTTATTGTCGACACGACACAATGCAGTGATGATTTTGCAGATGCTTACTGTATGTCTATAGTCCAGAATTAAAACCCACTCTTTTATTTCCTCGTATTTGTGCAGTCAGTTTAGCCTGGGATTCAAGGCATTCAGGTTTGACTGAAAATGTTATATATTGGATTTCCTGGTATTTCAGTAATGGGGGATTTTCAGAATGCTGCCTGCAGTTTCGCACCCAAATGCCACATGGCATTAAGTGTGGCCGGCCCCACCCAGCCCCACCCAGCCCCACCGAGCCCCACCGAGCCCCACCCAGCCCCACCGAGCGCCACCCAGCCCCACCGAGCGCCACCCAGCCCCACCGAGCGCCACCCAGCCCCACCCAGCCCCACCGAGCGCCACCCAGCCCCACCGAGCGCCACCCAGCCCCACGTCTCTCACATGTCTCTGTTCATGTTACCAGCATCGTTTGTGTCTCTCTGGCTTTCAGGAAACAGGATGGAGGGGATCGTGTCTCAAGCACACTAGCACCAGCTTCCTTCCAGTCCCCGCCTCCGCTGACCACTCTGCCGTTTGCGAAGGTAGGGTGGGTGGGTGTAATTATTTCCTGGACCTCCTTGGTTTCTGCACCATTAGCAGAAATTCCGCTGATTTCCTGATCACCTCCCCTCTCTGCTCTCAGTCCATCTGCTTCTGTCCTCGTCTCTCTCTTCCGAACCTCCATTTCTCTCCTCCCATCTTAACTGACCCGTACCTGTAGATATAAACTTATGCTCCTGTACATGTTGCTCACTAAGGTCACCCACTCTCCTGAAGTGAACTGCTTCCCTCTGCTGGAAATTGCGGGTGACTACTCAGGGACAGGGTAAAGCTTGCTGAGTGCTTTGTCTGCCAAGTGGTGCTTAGACAGCAGTTGGATGACATCCAGCACCACTCCTGCTGAAGTTCCTTCTCATAATCCATAATGTGTGGCTTAAACAATGCACATAAAATGCTATTTTTCCTAATTCATGCTAGACTAGCAGGAGTAGCTGCACATTTTGCACGCATTATTCTGCATTAGAATTGCAGTGTACTAAAATACAGACACTTAGGTGGCTAGAGGAAGCTGCATTGCAGTGTGCAAAGCATGGTTTATGGTCAGAGATGCACATAAATGGTACGCATGTACGCATTCACCTTAAAAAGCGATAAACGTGCGGTAATTGATTGTAACAGCGCAAATGTGTGCAAATGCATGCGCATTAAATGTGCATTTGGGGTGATATGACAAGACATGATTGTGCATTTTAACATTTATATGCAATGTTGCACTTCGTGGTATAAGAGTTAAAATGTATGGTAAGTACATGTTATAGCAGCACAAATGCACATAAAATAAGGATGCCTTTGCTCTGTTACAACAATCGATTGCCGCACATATTGCCTGTAGCGGTGACTGCCTGCTGGCCTACCAGTTATGCGCATCCCTGGCTTTGGTTCCGAATTTGAACCAAGAACCAAAGTTCTTTCGTGGAAGTAACGTTAGCATTGGGGTCACTGTCTGAATGATGCAGGATGGGGTTTAAGGGGTTGAAACGTGCAACAGAAGATTGCCTGGCTGTGAATATAACCCACCCAGGACAGGGGAGCTCTGTTTGAAGGCACAAAGGGGCAGTGGGCCCCAAGGGTCACACATCGGCGTTCTTTCAGCGTTCCTGATGCCGTGCTTTGCCAGTGTCGGCCCGCTTCCTGCACATCCATCAATAATCTGCTCCACAAAGAAACCGATTCTACCTTCTGTTTGCTCTCTGTGCCTGTATAACTGGAGAACTGTCCCTTTAAATGTTAAATTGATGTTTTTGTTTGAGTGAGTGTCATGACAGAGATGAATTGTTTTGTTTTTTGTGTATTTGCTGTAAATAATGGCTACATTTTCAAAAGAACAATGTATTTTGTGCATTTTCAGCTAGGAGGCCCAGACCAGAGGGCTTTCGGTCTCCCCAGCGTGTCACACTTTAGCCAGGAGCTAAAAGCACGTCTCCATTTACTACAGTGAGCAAAGACAGTTCAGAACAGCGAGCAGCTGCTGTGCTTGATAAATCCTTTAGTTCAGTGTCTCCCAGCCCAGTCTTCAGGGACCCCCCAGACAATCCTTGATTTTGCTCGAGGGAGAAAAAATGTGGGCTGTCTGGCAGGAAACAGGGAGGGAGCAAAGGAAGAACTATCTGGGGGTCCCTGAAAACCGGGGGTTTTGGGGGGGGGGGGGCACTTCTTCTTTTTTTACCTGAGGGTGTTAAACCTCCAAAATGGTGACCTTTAATGTGTTCCTCTCAACATTTTAAAAGGTCTGTTAAGTATATTATGACCTTTTTGTTAATGCAGGTACATTTTATATTTTTGCATTATATTATATGTCGCATTATTAATATGAAATGGGGCCGAGTATCTGACAAGGGCACTGAGCCAGAGTTAAACGAAGTGCAGAGTAATGAAATTCGAGTGCCAGTTTAATCCCATATGGAAAAACACATTTAAAACCATGGTGTCATGATTTCCTCTCAGTTTCTGCATGGATGAGATGGTTCTGGACTGGCACACAGACAGTAACGCTGTACAATATATGTATAAGATATGACTGTGGTACATTTCTAAATTTGTTTGTGAGCGTAAATATATTATCAAATGATTAGAAGCTGTTTGTTAATTGTTAAAGAGCAAATCCAAAACTAAAACACCATTTTAAAGTAAGGCTCCGCTTTGCCACTTATGAATGGTAGTAACTCATTAATTAAAAGATCTGTAATAAGTTTTTATATTTCGTTTTTTTATTGTTTATAATTGTCTACTGATGATTTACGATTAATTAGCTGATCATAAAAAACTGTAAACCCTTTATTAGGGTAGTCTTATTGTAAAGTGGTTCCACGTTAAGGTGTTACCAGTAATTTTTATTTTATCAATCGCTGCTGTTTCCCATTTGGATGTAATACGGCACATCCAGGCCTTTGCCCACTTCGGAAGCATCGAGGATGTTACTGCTGTTTGAACTTTGATGTGTGAATAGGGATGTGGAGCTTCAGGCTTTGCTTGCAGAGAACCATGTCTCTGCTGTGGTGCGTGCTGGTGGTAAGGCTCCATCTCCACCGCCATGGGGGTGCAGGGGCCTGTCTAGGGAAGGGGGGGCACTGCCAGGAGAGCTGAAGAGGCTCCGCCTCTGGGGATTCTGTGCCAGGGAGCGAGCAGAATAGTCAGGGCGAGGCGGGGGTAGGGGTGGGACACCCACGCTGTGTCTGCTAAGGGAGTGTTGGCATTGGCCGGGGGGACATGGAGGAGCAACCCGCCCCCCCCCACGCACGTGCGCAGAGTGACACTGCGCCTCGCAGTGCCGATGAGCCTCCCGTTAGTGACTCGCTCTCTGGAAGAGCTTGTAAAGGTGCTGTTTGTGTGAGATCGGCTGAAAGTCACCGTGGCGACGTGAGGCCCCCCCAGGGTCATGGCGAGATTGGGAGACAAAGTAAGTGTCCCATCGACCGCAGGGCTGGGCGCAGTCTGCACCACCATCTGAGTCGCTCGTGGTATGAAGTCATCTCTACACCACAGCAGGACAACGTACCCTAAAACGTACCCTACAACTTCATTGGGGTTTTGTATTTTTCATTTGAATACTGTTGATTGACAGCAGTTTTGAATGGCCAGGTTCGCTACTGATATTAATATTTTGTTTTGCAACAGACTGTCTACAATTTAATTATATTAATATATTTTATGCATTCTACGTAATATGTTACAGTATATAGTACAAATCCATTGTTGTATATATGGTTTCCAGAAGTGAACTGCAGAAAGAATTAAATCCAGCAGTGCAGGGTTCAAGGGTAGTTTGAGTGTAGTTCTGTTTGTGGACAGCTGGGAAGTCGATACTCTTTTGCATTGTGGACAGTGGCACAGACTGTGTGCTCCCTGTCAGATGTCTGGTGGCACTGTGCTACATTGTACATCCTACTGGAGCTGATTAGCAACTGCGCTCCGCTAACTAGTGTTTGTTGGGATTCGACCTTCATGCTGTGTTTGTCATAATGCCCGGCCCTGAACCTCTGTACCTGTCATCTGATGTTGCGGATTGAACCTTCCCAAGCACTGTTGCTCTCTGCATTGCCACTTTGCTTTTATCTAGGTGATTTTCCCGCTGATGTACTCTTACATTGCGGAGGGGGCCGCATTTGCGGGTAAAGCCAGGTAAACTGGGTCTCCATCAGTCACGGGTACTTGGAGAGGACAGTGAGAACAGCTTCAGTGTTGCCTCTTCCAGTGGTGTGAGAGACTAGTATCTTCATCATAATGAACATTATCAATGTGGACAGCAGTGTCCTACGTGTCAGAGGTGGACATTTCAGGTCCTACGTGTCAGAGGTGGACATTTCAGGTCCAGCAAGTAAAAATCCAGACCAAGATTTTGCTTCAACCAATCAGTTGAGTCCACTGCCACTGTGACTCTTTATTACTTGCAGGACCTGAAATGTCCACCTCTGACACGTAGGACCTGAAATATCATCTTCCGGATGATGCTAAACATGGAGTAGACCAGGGTAATTATGTAGCTGTACCAAAGAAGCTATGACAGCAGTTAAAAATTAGCATTAGTCAAAATAGCCTTGAGCGCATATCATGGCCTTCGAAACCTTTCTTCTTCTTTTCATCCAGTTTTTCTTTTTCCAGACCACAGAATTATTTGAAATGATTGAGAAAGTGCAGGTAAGGGGGTTTTTTCCGTTTTTGGATCTCTTTCGGATTAACATTTCTTTGAAAGCTGAACTATTCTATCAATTTCTAACCATTCTGAAATAAAGATTTATATAACTTATTTATTTATATATTTAAATTCTTTCTCTTTGCTGAAAAAATGTTTCAGGTTTTGAACTTTTTGGATTTAATGCTCTTTTCTTGGCATAGATGAATCCAGCAGAAATGTGCCGTGTGACTTTCTTTTTGCTAACGCTTTCCTCACTAACTGAATCAGGACCCTCTCATTCTTGGCCTTGCTACTGGTAAAGCTGTTGGATGCTTCTGCATGGCGCTTACCCCATGACCTACTCCGCGGCGAGCGTTTTCGCGTGCTGGTGTGTCTGTGCCGCTTAGTCAATACACCGGCACAACGCTGGGTGATGCATCATTTTGGATGTTACATTTATCGTCTTACCAACCTGCGATATATTCAATTGTTGAATCATACAATCGAAACAGAAATAAAACACAAAGTATCTATTTTTGGAGTCCAGGGTATGTTTGTGCGGCTCCAAACTTCCGGTAGACAAATTTGGAAAAATGACAAAGCATTTCCCCTTCTAAAGCTAGTGTCCAAATTACTTTTTACTTTTTTAGTCTCGTAAACTACAAAATAACTTAATGGAGGTAAGTGAAATTGGCGCGTCATTCTGAGAGTTCTGTAGCCCTGTTGCTATGATCCCCAGAGTGGGTTACTTAGCACTAGACAGAAATAGCGCTTCAGTTTCAATCAGCGATACAAGATGTACTTGGATGTTCGCTTTCTTCACTCCTATTTAAAAAAAAAAATTGAATGTGACCAAGCAGACCAGTCCCAGTTCCTGTGATCTGCGTCACCAGGACGTGTACGTACATTTCTGGGAAGGTGCACGCCAGGCTACGGCAAGGGCTTTGGTGTAAGATCAGGCTTAATGGCAGCACGGAAATGTAGTTTTGGTCTGCAAGCCTCTGTGTTGTCACCTTGCCTGTCAAGAAGGTGGCATTATGCCACGGAGCATGGAGTTGTTGCATAATTTCATTTGGATACAGCAGGTAAATATTTCAAAAACCTGAAGATGCAGCTGCACATGTAGAACATAACCAGATGGAGTTAAAACATAACGCATGCACTGAACTTTCTTAAAGGGTCGGTGTGGTCACCAGGGCACGTCATGGCAGACGGCAATGCCTTTAAGAGAGCGATTCATCGGGATAAGTCTGGCTGAGCTGGTCACACACTTTAGTAGCTTTACAGATTTCAAACTGCGCCGGGTAAAGGTCAGAATGAGAGGCAGGGATCTCTGATAACTCCGGCACTTTCTAAGCCACAACTGAGGCACATCAAAACATTCCTGTTGGCTTCACTGGTTCCTTTTACCTCCGCCTTTTGTATCAAATTCTTATCAATTTTCTTTCTGGCCGTGGTGATTTCAAAGGCTCTTGCTGTCCCAGTGCCTTTTGTCTGCCTGCGGAGGTGTCCTGGCTGGACCTCGCCCTCCTCTGGGTGTCTGTTCATGCTCATTTTCACACTCTGGATACAGGTGAAGCTCTCTTTGCTATATTTGAACCCTGTTTTTTTCACATGCTTCATTCTCTGCCCTGTTTTCCTTTGACCCCTTTGTTCTCACACAGCCTGGTAGCCTGTCTGTGAGCTCACATGTAAATTATTTAGCTGCAGGTGTGATTTAGAAGGCAGAATCAAAGCGATCCTTTGCCATTCGAAGCACGTTCCCAGGAGGGAGTGGATCGCTGTCATGTTTTGGGAGCCGTCCTGATTTGCCGAGATTGTGTTGCTATGGTTTTGACGGGGCCTGTGATGCCGCGACTCAAGCTGCCACTCAGCCTGAACGTAATTCCTGTTCATCTTGCAGAGCAACAGAATGGATGAGCAGAGGTACACCTTCCCTCCACCTCTTAAGGTACAACTCGTCTCCCAGGCTCCTAGCTAGTCGTACTGCACTCTCTGAGAAAATGTCACACCGGACCCTTCGTTAGATTGCTATGACGAGGCCCCCAAACACATATTCTGAGAGCCCCCATAAAGTGCTAGAGCTCCAGAATGTGCCAGGCTATTCCTGCCCCTATGACACCCATGGGCCATGCTAGCTTGGAGAAGAAGGATGGAATATAAGTTGTTTCTTTGACAGTATAGCAAAAGGAAATAGACCTGTATTGTTTTCCCTTTGCCAGTCAGCCTCTGCTCTGCTTTTGTGCATTTAGAGAAAAGACCCTCAGATAGAAGTTGGGCTTCTTGTTCTTTTTATGAGGTACACTGACACCATGATTTACTTGTATGGGGAAGAAATTCTATTCTGGACTGTGCTTATACACAAGAAAACAATAGTAGTCCAGTCGTTATGGTCGCTGGCTTGTTTGTGAGCCATTTGTGTGTCTGTCTTTGTGGGGAATGTGGAGATGCATTTACTGTAAGGGCACAGTCAGAAAATGCAGGAGAAATTAGCACCCAGACAGCGGCAGCCCCAGCTCATCTGCTCAGTAGACATGAGCAGCGACGACCAGCAGAGTCTGTACTTTAACACACGGGGCAAGTCATTATTTGGATATGAGTCCTTATAAACCATGATTTACAGCCTCCAAGGAGAAATGACAAATTCTTTTTTTGTTCCACAGACAGAAGAAGACTACATCCCTTACCCCAGCGTCCACGAGGTAAATCGCTGTAAATAAGCAGCAAACCGTATAGTTACCCCATTACATGTCCACGCCCTCTGGAACAGAGTATAATAATAATCTTTATTTAAATAACATTTTTCATGCTTCACATATGAGATTGAAATAAAACCAATAAAAAGTCAGAGAAGTGACTAACTTACAGACAAATGAAATTCTAGAAGGATGGAAGGAATAACTCTAATAAAAACACTCCCAGTGAAATTATTATTATCATTATTATTATCACTGTTATTATGTAAACATGCACTAACTGGATTTGAGAAAACACTTCTTTACACAGAGTGTAGTTAGAGTATGGAATAGTCTTCCTGCTAGTGTAGCACAAAGTAAGACTCTGAGTTCCTTTAAATCAGAGCTAGATAGGATTTTAACAACTCTGAGCTATTAGTTAAGGGCTCTCCAGTCGAGCTTGATGGGCCGAATGGCCTCCTCTCATTTGTAAATATCTTATGTTCTTAAATAAATAAAATACGATAAAATATAAAGGATTGAAAAGGTTAAAGTTATTAAACTATAAGCTAGCAAAAATTGGAAATAATATCGTATTTTATGGATATAGCAACAAAATGGTGAGATAAGAAATAAATAACATAGGTAGTAAAAACATCACAAGCAAAAAATACCATAATGATATAACTCATTAGGAAAACGAATGGAATCAAAAGATGACGTTTGAAAAGTTTTAAGCAACTCGGTGTGTTAGAGTGTTAAGATTCTCTGCTCGATGCACCTGATTGGCTGCCTTGCTGTCGCTGTGGTTACCAGGTGCTGGACCGCAAAAGCCCATTCCCACTGATCCTGCTGCCGCAGTTTGGCGGCTACTGGATTGAGGGCACCAATCATGAGCTGAGCTATGCCGCTGACCCAGAGCAGGTGGTGTCGCCCACGTCTCGCATTAAGCTGGAGTGCAACACCATGGCCGTCATATACAGGAAACACTTCCTGGGAAAGGTGGGAGTTCTCGCCCGGCATGGAGCTGGGAGGCACACCCTCAATCTGCACGTTCTTGTGTCAGGGACACTTCCAGTAAGCTTCTGTCAAGCAGAAACGCAGCACTTTGTTCCCAGGGAGAAAAAACATGTTTTTTTTTAATGATGACTCTCAAACAGTGTCTTTCTGGTAACATGAAGGACAAGGTCATTGCATTGTGTCCCTGTAGGCCATCGAATTACAGTCACAGCAACTCTTTGTTACCAGTGTCAGATAATGGGATCATTATGTCCGACTCCAGAAGATGCTGAGAACTCAGGGTTAAATATGCACAAATCCCCACACTGTCTCTCAGGGCACTATTAAACAGTAAATCCTTACTGAACCCAGCGTATGTCACAGATAGAAAAAGATGACAATTATTCAAATATAGCAATTGTAAGTTTGTTTCTTTGAAATGCAAGGTTTTTCCAGGTTAATTGGGCTATTTAAAAAAGATCTGTGGCAGTCATTTACTCTATTAGCGTACATACAGAGCTGAATTTCATCCCGGTTAATTAACACTTGCATCCGGGAATCCATTTGCAGAGTCTTGCAAAACAGCGGTTTATCGAACAGTAGAAATAATATAATGTAATACAGTGTAGAAATACACCGGGTATTGAAAGGCAGCTCAAATACTAATTAAGGACAATTTGTTACCCGCCCCCCCCATACCCCAAAAGGCCCTCCCCAACAAGGTGCTGTGTGTAGGTGTTGTGAGTGCGAGGATCCTGAAGCAGGGATGGGACTGGAAAGGATGGAGAGAAAATGGCAGCTCAGCCATGTCTCAGGCCACTTGGCACCCTAGTGGTGCCAAATGGAACTGCCATTCTCTCCCTGACTTCCCCCCCATGACCATAAATTGCTAACACTGTCTGTATTCAAATGATCAACCAAGAACATCGGGGCATCTTCACTACTTTTCCTTACACATTTGTAGCTGAGAGTGACACAGACAATGATGAATGTGGGGACTAAGACTCCACTAATGGTGACCCTTCTTGTTCTGAAGGAGCACTTCAATTACTACTCAGTGGACAGTGTTCTCGGACACCTGGTCTTCTCGGTGAAGTACGACGTGATCGGAGACCAGGAGCACCTCCGCCTCTTACTACGGTATCCTGATTCTTTACCACATGACTCCATCTTTCTTTCATCATTCATACATTTCTACATATGAAGTAGTTTTTGTGCATATATTTTTGTATATCACACACACACACACACACACAAAAGATTCCCTTTGATGTATTTTAATTACATTTTTCCTTTTCTCTGCCATCGATTTGGTTATGGTCATTTAACGTCTTTTTAATGATAATGTACTGGGAAAACCGCCCTGCGATGGGCTGGCCCCCCATCCTGGGTTGTTCCCTGCCTCGTGCCCATTGTTTCCAGGATAGGCTCCGGACCCCCCGCGACCCAGTAGGATAAGCGGTTTGGAAAATGGATGGATGGATGGATGTACTGGGAAAACAAACTCTGTGTTGACATTCGAATGCTGATCCCATTATCGCTGGCTTGCTATGATCCCGAATTCGCTGCGCTGTGGCTCAGCATTTTGCCAGCTGACACGGAAAATGAGTGACGGTGCCATGCGCCCCCCCCCCTTAGCTGGCATTAGTACGGCAAAGCGTGAGCGCGCCCACGTCCAAAAGTGCCCCCATGCCCAAATATTTAAAGATGCACTGAAGGCGATTAATCTGCCCTGTCGACGTCTCCCGCCTTCATTTTATTAGCAGACGTGAAAACGAAAACATTCATGCAGAAAGTCTTGTCTGAGTGCAGCTGTTTTGCTCTCTGAATGACTTGTTTCCAGCTGTTTCCTAATGATTTCGGGGTGCTGGATGGTGCAAAACAAAAGTAGCAGAACTCGTGACGGCAGGCTGCCCCCGGAAGCCCAGCAGGTGCTCCTCACCGTGTCTTTGGGTGACGCGACGTTACCGCATTGGCTCAGTAAACACGACTGGCAGACTTTTTATAAATAACCCTCATCAGAGTTTGTCCGAGACATGGAACAGTAGCCATTTTCTAAAGCATATTCCGTTCTAGAATGTTCTTGCGTAATTGTTCTTCAATCTGTAAATTCCATCCATCCATTTTCCAAACCGCTTATCCTGCTGGGTTGCGGGGGGTCCGGAGCCTATCCCAGAAGCAATGGGCACGAGGCAGAAAACAACCCAGGATGGGGGGCCAGCCCATCGCAGGGCACACTCACACACCATTCACTCTCGCATGGACACCTACGGGCAATTCAGCAAGTCCAGTTAGCCTCAGCATGTTTTTGGACTGTGGGGGGGAAACCGGAGTACCCGGAGGAAACCCCATGACGACATGGGGAGAACATGCAAACTCCACACACATGACCCAGGCGGAGACTCGAACCCGGGTCCCAGAGGTGTGAGGAAACCACTGCACCACCATGTCGCCCCCATCTGTAAATCATTAAATCATAATATAACAACCGGCTAAATACAAAGCAAGAGGATTATTGCACTAAGACATCGTTTCCCATACGGTCCTTGGGGACCGGCAGGCGCCCACATTTTTGCTCCCTCCTAGATCCCTACTGAGCAGAAATGTATATGTTAGGCCAGTTTTTCCCAGTCCGGCCGGCGGGGATCCTCAGACAGTCCACATTTTTCCTCCCACCCAGACTGATGGTATGTAAACTTGCTCTGTGAATCAATGGCTTTTTTTTTTTTTTAGCACCAAGATGAAAACCTATCATGATGTGATACCAATATCCTGCCTGACTGAGTTCCCCAATGTTATCCAGATGGCCAAGGTAAGATGTCCTGAAGCCCCGATATCTGGGAAAACGCACTAACACCTTAGTGCTAATGGGCTTTGGGCAGATTGTGTGTTGGCAGATGAGTGGAAAGAGCCGGATTGGTTTAATGGAAGAAAATGAATTCTAATTTTTGTTCCCTCTTTTGAAACGTACCCTGCTGGAGTAGCACTCATAATTTTCATTTTACAATGAAATAAAAATAAAAGGCTTCTGTTTTCTTATGTTTGCTATTGCCAGCTCGCCTGTGAGGAGGTGAATGTGGACCGTTTTTTCCCCGTGCTCTACCCAAAGGTCGGTTTGTTTGTATATTTATAAAAGTCGTGGTTTGAAAAGTCTAAGGGTGCTTTTCCACTGCACCAAGTTCTGTATTTTTGGTACTTTCGCTTTTCCATTGACTTCTGGTCAAGTACCAGTACCCAAAGTACCAAACCAGCTGGGGTACTTCGGTACTTTGGGATGGGACTTGAAACGCTTTCTTTGTCGATAGGTTATGCCTCTTCAACACAATACGAACGTTGCCTTCAAAATAATGATAAATGAAGTAAAAATGATTAGGTCATAAGAACAAATTCAACAGAAACATCGAGGTGTTATGAAAATTAAAAAATATGTTGTTGAATATACCAATACAGCATGCATATCATGTGCTGTCCTCGCGATGTGATTTTGTTATACATAAAATGATGTGATGTTGAAATGAATATTGGGGTATTTAGAAAACGAAAAAGGAGCTAAAGAATATTTCACAAACCTGGCTTCAAGCGATTTAGACAGCATGGATGAAAATGATTACAATCGTCTCGGCAAACACTTCGCTGATTTATAAACATATAAGAATCTATAAAAGGAATAATAATTAAAATTGCAAATCTAGCTAAGGTTTTTCTCCTGTGACGGTAACACAGTAAAAATATTTTAATGAGACTTTAACCCTATGCACAATAATGCCCATACAGAATGGAAAGTAAGAAAAAAACCTTATTTTAATATAGCTGACTAGTGAGGTAAAAGATGGTGGAAAAACGCCCTAAGAGGGATTTGGAATTAATGGCATCTAACTGATATTTTCACCTCAGTTTCCGTCCTCTCAGTATCATGCTTGATGTAGATGCTCCTGCAGCCTGATAGATAGGCTGGGTGGGGGGGGGGTTCTGTTGGTGTGGCTCTGCCGCCACCTCGTCACATTCCGATCCCTAACTGCCCCCTTCCCTGCCCAGGCTTCAAGGCTCATTGTCACATTTGACGAACACGTGATCAGCAACAACTTCAAATTTGGCGTCATCTACCAAAAATTTGGACAGGTGAGGATTCATACGTTCTGTTTCAGTGCAATGGCTGGCTTTTTAAGATGCTTTCCATTAGAGGGTCACAGGTGTAGATCGAGGTGTCCTTACCAGCAATTTAGTCATTTTCATCATAAGAACATAAGAAATTTACAAACAAGAGGTGCTCTCCTTTGAGGAGAACTTAACTAATAGCTCAGAGTTGCTAAAATCTTACCTAGCTCTGCTTTAAAGGAACCCAGGGTTTTAACTTGCGCTACACTAGCAGGAAGACTATTCCATACTCTAACTACACGCTGTGTAAAGAAGTGCTTCCTCAAATTCATTTTAAAATGTTCTCCCGCTAATTTCAAATATGACCACGAGTTCTAGTATTTATACTAATATTGAAGTAGCCATTTGGCTGAATAGCATCCAGACCTGTTAGAATCCTATATACCTGGATCATGTCCCCCTTAGTCTCCTTTGCGCAAAGATAAACAGATTCAGCGCCGCTAACTGAACTGCAAAGAGTTAGATTCCAGATTTTCAGTTTCCAGATCTTTTATTAGTAAAAAAAAAAAAAAAACATGATTCTATGTTCTACTCAGACCTAGACATAGTTTATCGTCCATCCATCCATCCATCCATCCATCCATCCATCCTTTTTCCATATCTGCTTGTCATAAGCAGGGTCACTTGTGTCTGGATCCGATCTAAAAAAACTATGGCCACAAAACAGGGAACAACCCAGGATGGGGCACCAACCCATTGCAGACATATATCAATTAACCTTACATTCCTATTAATTAGACCCTGTTTCGCATAGTTTTACAATAGTCTTGTTCATACACAGTGCCTTGGAAAAGTATTCCAACCCTTGACAAAATCGCACCTCTTTCCACAGAAGATTTTAAGTCAAAACAATAATATCCAGAATGAAATATTGTAAATCAACGTGAGTTTTACATTATAAAAATGAAATATCCCATTAGCATTACTCAAGAGGAGAGCCCCTTTATGCGTTTTATGGCGAGGGCTTGGACGAGAGGTCCTTTAGACCTGGAGAATGGAGAGGCGGGGGCAATCAGCCAGCCAAGGGTCCTCATTATATTGCAAGAAGAAGCCTGCAAGCATATCTCTGGGCTTATTAGTGTAGGAGAGGAATGCTGGGGGGGGGAGGGTGACCCTGAGAGTGTGATGTAAGCTGAGACCCTCAGCCCCTCACTTGAAAAGTAAAACATTCCCCCCCCCACAGCCCAAGGTTCCTCTGTGCCATTAGTGCTCTGCCCTGCCATTCTTTGTGGCTCATTGCGAATCACACTCTTCCTTTCATTTCTTTTAGGACATTAGCATGTCTGTTCTGCTAATTGCCCCCTGGCCTGCTGTAAAAAGCTCTTTAGATTAGATAACATTCAGCGGGTTTTCGCAGGCTGAGATTGCTGATGTCATCTTAGAATGAATCTGTTTGCCTTTAGGCTACTTATTTGAATATTCTGGACAGCAGTTATCCCAGTGTTACTGTAATTATCAGAATGTTTTTATAATGCACTAAATTCCGGCATGTAGGCTAAACACATATTAGCTTTGCTCCAAACAATGTGTAAATATGTAGGTATCTAATTCACTCCAGTAGCTAAATGAGATTTTTTTTCTCCATAAAAACTGGTGATCCATATCGTGATTAAAATTTCTCCATATCTCCACTCAGACCACGGAGGAGGAGCTCTTCGGGAACAATGTTGAGAGCACAGCCTTCGCAGAGTTTCTCGACTTCCTTGGCCAGAAGATTGAGCTGCATGATTTTAAAGGGTATGGGCTAAAGTCGTTCCCAGGATAGGTTCCGGGCCCCCCCAGGAGAGGCTCCGGGCCCCCCGCGACCCCAGGGGGGATTAAGTGGTTACGATAATGGACGGATGGGCTGGGTGAACCCTACTCTCTGCCTTTCGGTTTCCTTAAGAATTATTCTGATCTGATCCAAGCTGTAGAAGCCTGTGACCTTAATTCCATACAGCTTGTAAGTTTAGCACGAAAGGAGGCCTCCTGTATTCAGATTCTTCTGTTTCCATCTGACTTTTATTGACCCTAAAATGCAACATTATATATTTAGAATATATACAAACATTATAAATATTACATAACCATGAAAATATATAGAAATGCATGCATATCTGTGTTTACGTTCTATCCACCCAGGTTTATTGGGTAATGCCTTTCTATATGTCTGACCTATGAGGATCCCAAGTTGTACAGGTGGCCTTAGATTAAGCTATTTTTATGTGCTGGAAGTTCATCTCTGAGACGAGGGTCTTACCTGATACCTTTGCCTGATAATTTCTTTACTGACCTGTACCCCAGTATCAGATTATAGGACTGACCGATGATTCTCTCTCTGCGCATGTTTTCTAGGTTTCGAGGGGGGCTGGATGTGACCCACGGGCAGACTGGCACAGAATCCATCTACCACAACTTCCGCAATAACGAGATCATGTTTCACGTGTCGACTAAGCTGCCCTACACAGAGGGAGACACTCAGCAGGTACACGCCTCTTTGAGTTGCCCTTTACCCAGTGCAGAGGAGAGTCTCTCACGTAGACGTGGCTCCCATAGTCTGCTCCAGCCTCGGCAGGCAGAGGCACCGCACTGAGAATATGCAGTCAGGCATCAAAGCCTGAAGCCCAGCATGTCTGTTCTTCTCACGCGAATCTCACTATATATCTGCTCTCAAGGTCTATACTTGCAGTATACATCAGTTTACGTACTTGCAATGTAAATCTCCTCTCAGTAACTGCGCACTCAGTATATGATACAGTATACAGCATATGGGATAACACCTAACATTAACTGCACCTTCATAATGCTTTTATATTGCATTCATAAAACGTTCAGTGCACCTTCATAATGTATTCATTAAGTGTTCATAAAACATTCATAAACATCATGCATGTAAACCTTAACATCCTAACATCCCTTAACAGCTGTAATATACATTAATAACAAACATTATATAATAATAACAAACATTATAATTGTATAATCATGTTACTTGCATGCTGCTTATGAATGTTCTATGAAGGCATTATGAAGGTGCACCGAATGTGAAGCGTTACTGTATATGATATAGGTCACTAAGTAAATGTCTCATTGTGGTACTTAATTATCATTCCACTCAGAATTGGTGCAGTTTATTTTTTTTAGCAGTAATGCAAATGGTTCATGTCAGCACTAGAGAGCCCATCTGGTGTCAGCGTGTCCCTTTATCTCTGAAAGCAGAAACGCCAGCACAGCCTAACGTGCTGTCCGCCATATTGGCGTGACGTAAGGATGTCGTGTTGTGTTGCAGCTGCAGAGGAAGAGACACATAGGAAACGACATTGTGGCCATTGTGTTCCAAGAGGAGAACACCCCCTTTGTACCGGACATGATTGCATCCAATTTCCTACACGCCTACGTAGTGGTGCAGGTGGAAAATCCAAGTTCAGACAATGTCCTGTACAAGGTATTTGACCTACAGAGACTCCGCTACAGAATGCACCCTACACAGTGTACCCTCTAGAGCAAGGGTGGCCAATCTTACTCAAAAAGGGCCGCTGTGTGTGCAGGTTTTCGCAGTATGTGTTCTAAAGTGCAAACGCTTCTGGTCTGCCCTACAGATTACACACTATATACTGCTCACTACATAGTGCTTACTACAAGGTAGCAATAAAGTACTACAGGGCAGTGTGAACTACTGAGTGTGCAATACAGAGCATACCCATTTGGGTGTACCCTACAGATACTACATACTACATAGTATACACTATAGAGTGTGCACTACATACTGTACTTTACATAGTCCACACTATGGAGTATACACTACAGAGTTTACCCCACTGGTGAATTGTATAGCATATTTCCATATTGTATGCTATGGAGCATGCTTTCGCTGGCCTTTCCAAGTCATGTTTCAAAAGAATAGTATTTGACGTGATAGAGCTTGATATGGGGGCTGGTGTTCACTGTGAAAAATCACTGGATCCACCTCCCTCCAGGTGTCCGTCACTGCGCGTGACGATGTCCCCTTCTTTGGGCCAGCACTCCCTGACCCTGCTGTGTTTAGGAAGGTAAGGAATGAGCTATTCTATAGTGATGGGGAAAATTAGGTTTTGAGTTGGACAACTCTGTGCTGCCATTTTCCTTTTAGTTTAACCCAACAGGAACCAACGGGAAGGAGGTTAAGCCAATGTAATGAATCTCAGCGTACAATAATCCCACCCACCTCAGATTTCAGAGTCTCACGTTTCAAATTATTAATTTTATCTTATTGCTGTTGCAACATTTGTTATGGAGCCCTTTTTGGCAAATTAAAGCTGTCAAAAAACATCCAAACATGCATGAAAGTGTTTCACTCAATTATCACCCCAAAAACCACCCCTTCCACTGGTGTATAAATTAGACTTGATCCTGTCACTTGGCTTGTCTCACCTCTTGCGTTTTTTTCATTGCCTCAGGGTCCAGAATTTCACGAGTTTCTCTTGACAAAGCTCATCAATGCAGAATACGCCTGTTACAAAGCTGAGAAGTTTGCCAAACTGGAGGTGAGAAATCTGAGTAACAAAAATGCATATTAAAAAAAATTGTTTGACAGGTATATGTTCATGCATGTACCAAATGAAATTAATAGGCCGAATTCAGCAAAGCGGACTGCAGGAAATGGTTTTGGGCGTCCATTACGGAGATAGGCGGTAACTAAGACAGACGCTGAGGTATAGAAGGGAGGAATCATGCAGTCATAGTAAGGAAGGCCATTATTGTTCCCAGTAATATTGAATGGAAGGTTATCAGGGAAGTCAGAGAACCAGAAACTGTCTACAACACTGCAGAGACAACAGCAAGGTCTAGAGCAGTGGTTTTCAAAGTCGGTCCTCAGGACCCACTGCCCTGCTTATTTTCCAGGTATCCCTGCCCTACACACTGCTGATTTACCTGGATCAGGTGCATTCAGGTAATCAGAAGCTGAAAGACAGCTGGGTCTTGTGTGTAGGGCAGGGATAGCAGGAAAACAAGCAGGGATAGCAGGAAAACAAGCAGGGATAGCAGGAAAACAAGCAGGGATAGCAGGAAAACAAGCAGGGCAGTGGGTCCCGAGGACCGACTTTGAGAACCACTGGTCTAGAGTTTGGTTTAGTTTGGAGACGAAGGAGCTTCCGCTTCAGCGACCTTTTGGCAGGGAAGGTGTAAGCAGGTCGGACTGGAAGTGTGACCAAGCTGTGGTTTGACGTGCAGGCAGCGAGCCCGACAAAGCTGAGACCGCATGAACACGTACCATCACCTGTTTGTGTAACAATGAAGCATCAGGATGAATGAGGAGATGAAGTATCAGTGAGGACTGAAATATAGGATAAAACATTCTACATTTGGTTTAGTGAGATAAAAGCATGTTAACACTCCTAGGTAACTGTAGCTAAATCTACGAAGTAAATAAAAAGATAATGTATATTGATAATAATTGACATAAAAGTATAGCTATAAATAGTCTAGTTGGCTGAGTATTGAACATTTTTACATCCAGAGGTGGAAAGTTCAGATTCAGATTGTACAAATCCAGTCCAAGATTTAGTTTCCACCAACCAGATGAGCATAAAGACTGACAGTCACTGAGTACTCAGATGGTTGGTTGAAACAAAATCATGGTCTGGATTTTTACTTTCTGAACCTAAGTTTTCCACCTCTGTCGCTGTAGTTTACATCCCATATCTTGTTTTTCATGTTTAAATGTATCCTTCCCTTAATAATTGACTCTGTGTGTGTGTGTGTGTGTGTGTGTGTGTGTGTGTGTGTGTGTGTGTGTGTGTGTGTGTGTGTGTGTGTGTGTGTGTGTGTGTGTGTGTGTGTGTGTGTGCTGGCAGGAGCGTACGCGGACCGCCCTCCTGGAGACTCTCTATGAGGAGCTACACATCAACAGTCAGGCCATGATGGGCCTCGGGGCTGAGGAGGACAAGCTGGAGAACGGGGCTGGAGGAGGAGGGGGCTTCTTCGGGTCCTTCAAGGTAACCCAGTAGGCGAGGAATGGTGGAGTGTGTGGGGGGTGAAGGGGTGGGAAGGGGTTTGGAGCTGGAAACCTGCTGAAGCTTTAAAGGGTTTGTTTCATGAGCCGAGTATGTATGTGCTGGATACCTGGACTCGATATTCCAGATTCCTGAAGACTCTCAACTCAGCCAAGGACACTCAACTCCACCGTGTAATTAATCAAGGTGATCAGATCTTCAAATGTCATCGTCAGCCACATGGATGATGAAGTTCAGATTTTGTCCCTTTTAAGTCGATGTGCGTTGCTGAGTTTTTGCTGAATTAATCTTAGCTTATCCAATTTGAATCATGAATTATCTATGAGGGCAATCATAGATAATCAAAGTGACCTTAGGAGTATCTAAAGAGTATTTAATGAGTATCCATTAGGGTGCTGGAAAGCAGCTTCGCTGGTTCAGTCCAGGGCTGCACATCTCTGATTAGCATCGTGTTCCTGAGCTCCTTTGTGTGGAGGCCTGCATGCTGCTTTGCGCCTTGTGGCTGCTGCCCTGCGGCTGCCCTGCGGCTGCTGCCCTGCGGCTGCTGCCCTGCGGCTGCTGCTCTGCCTCGCGACTGCGACGTCCGTGCCTCCCTGCTCACGCTGCACTCCAGTCTCTCTCTCATTCTCTTTACTGCCATTCTGCACAGGCAGAGGTGGAAAGTTCAGGTTCAGAGAGTACAAATCCAGACCAAGATTTTGTTACAACCAACCAGCTGAGCATAAAGAGTCACAGTCACAGAGGACTCAACTGGTTGGTCGAAACAAAGTCTTGGTCTGCATTTGTATTTCCTGGACCTGACCTTTCCACCTCTGTGCATGGGTCACATAGGTGCAGGTTGGCGCCACCCACCCAGCTACCATCCCCCCCCCCCCACCACCCCACACTATGTGTCTCTGCGTCTCTCTCCCTAGCGGGTGATCCGCAGCAGGAGCCAGTCCATGGACGCCATGGGGCTCAGTAGCCATGGGGCTCACAGGAAACCACACACGGTCTCAACTAGTCACAGCGGCAGCTTTACCCACAATCCTCCAGAGACACCCAAAACCCCAGGGATCGTAAGTAAACCGTTTCGGCGCTGTCAGAAGCGGTGGTGCACTATGCCTCAACCTTATTCTGCCCATGACCAGAGCGCCACCTGATCCTAAACTAGTGCAAATCCCCAGTGCCTAACCAGAATTTTTTGGTCCGTATTATGGAACTGACCTCAGTTTGCATTAATCACAAACACGAACATCTCCATACTGAACATTATGGCAGTGATTCTCAAGCCAGCCCTCAGGGACCCCCAAACAGTCTAGCTTTTTGCCATCTATAAATGTGGGCCTTCTGAGAGTCCTCAAGGACTCATTTGAGAAACACTGGATTGCAGGATGCATGCTGCAGTATAACAGTAAGCAGCAGCAACGGCACTCAAGAGTCACAAGGTTACCTTTTTTGATAGGAACAATTTCCTGTAGTAAAGTCATCAAAATGTGTTTTAGCCATCTGTCCCAAAGGTTGGCACTTTATTTCAGTCAGTTTCTTATATGACTTTTACAATTTAACTGAGAGATATGAATCATACAGAGGCAAACTTATTTCCTGGTTTCCTGAACGCGGAGGGCTGTAAACACAATTTTTCAGTTTTCGGCTTTCACTATTTAGCATCGTAATTTTTTTTCCAGCAGAAAGGAAATCTATCTATGAGAAATCTATTTTAGACATATATACACACACACACACACACACACACCTGGTCAAAACCCCAGTCAGAAACAGCAGACCATTTCAGTAGCGCTCGGATGGTTTTAACTGACTTGCATTGTATCACCAGTATGTTTAGAAATCAGCTACTGGGGCAGTAACACATGTTGTTCCTAACCCAGATCAGCAAACCAGAAAAGCTTCCAAAACCCGTTTGAAACTAGTTCAGCTGGACATAAAAAGAACACTGTCATGTGACAGAATGATGAGCCTTAGGGTTCAAGTATCGGAGAGGCATCATGAGAAGTTCCGGAAGTTTCTAAGCTACTCTTCCATGCAGTAAAAGGCTATACTTACCTCTACCTCCTTGTTGCATTTGTCACAGATACGGAGTAATTTGAAAAAGGCTGCGCTTTTCACATGCAATGTGCATAATTCACATTGCATCATTAAATCTGGTTTTAAACAAAAGTCATTACAGAATTGGATTCCACTGCTATGCCGAGGGGACTGCTTTCATGTTCCCCGTAGAGCTTGCATGCCCCCACCTCATGAGATCACCCCTCACACCCCTTTTGTGCATGTCTGCATGGCGACGCTCAGCTTTCCCTCATACCCGCCCCCGTCTGCAGGCCAAGGCCATAGGCCTGGACCCACGGTAAGGGTGCGCGGCCCAGGTAAGTCTCACCAAGGTCGGAGGGACTGCAAGCAGGAGCCCTTGGTTAGTTGTCTTTCAGACAGGCCTCTGCTTATGGTCAGCATGACCCAGAGCCAGTCCTGGAGCAGACTGGGAACAGCCAGCAGGTCACTAAGGGCAGCGAACCTGATTTAGGCTTAGAGAGAAGTAGCGTTTTGCATTATGTGCCAACGAACAGGTTTTCTGTACTATATGTTTTAAGCTGTGATGAAGTTTTATGATGCTACATACAAGCATTTATGTATGTTTACCGCATGTGACTATGGTACGATCTGTGAGCTGGGTGCAGCAAAATTCTTAGGCAAAACGGCTCGAAACCAGGACTGGAGGTTTGCTTATTGGTGCACGTTTAGCTGGCGGTGAGGGAGGGTCTGGAAAAGCCAGCAAATACCGGCACAGTGCTGGCCGCTAAGTCCAAACATTTGTTCCATGTTATTTCTTAAGATTCTGTTGGTTTCATGGTATATAACTTTTTTATTTTTTCTGGGCCAGCAAGCATTTACATCAATAAAATATGTTTGCGAATGTTTTTAAAAAGCTGTGTTGTATTACTATAAAATATCATTTCCATTGAGCTTGACAGTGTAACTGACATGTTTTATTAGATTAATAATGTATATTTAGCTTAATAGCGACAGGTTTTATTCATTATAACCATATATTTAACTCTGTAGAGACATGTTTTATTGATTATGACGGTATATTTAATTCCATAGAGAGATTCTATTGATTCTTACTGTATATTTAGCTTGAGAACAACATGTTTGCTTAACTGGCATAATTTTAATAATGACTGATAAACTGATATTGGGGGTTTTGCTTCACTGATATGATTTTAACTTAATTACATCACATATAATCCAAACTTTCAGGCACTGACTGAAGCAGTAGCTATGAATACTATAATGCTGAACTGTGGTATATGGAGAATTGTGTTATATATAGTTATGACTGTTAGTAAGGGTATGCACAGTTAACAGGGGCCCCTCCCAATATGCTCTACACAGTGATTCATTGCACTTCTACCAGCAAACAATATTATATAATTTGCTGCCTATTGAAGTGCTACAGCTGTTTCAGCTGTGCTATGGTACAGCAGCATATGAAAAAATCATCACGCATGGGAAATTAAAATTGATATATCAGTCTGTTCATGCCCTAAATCGGGGTCCTAATATAGAAAACCATGAATAAGCTTTTTAACTGGTTCGGAGTGTAACTCATCTGCATTCCCACATCTACAGTATACATTTAAGAAAATGGAAAGATTGTACATTATGTTTAGTGTTTTGCAGATGGTTCCTGTAGAGGGCACTGTTGTTAACATGTATCCGTTCACTGCTGTGACCTTTAACCCTGTGTCATGTGTTCTGTGTTGCTGTTATCTTCCCCTCTACACAGGGCCAGCTTTCTGAGTTGTGGTCCTGACCCCTCCTTTTCTGCTCAGGCCTCCCCCTCCTCCTGCCCCCCCCCCCATCTCACTGGCCATGTGCATACTGACCCTCCCCCAGTCTCTCATCTCCATTCCTGTTCTGTTTACTCATTCTTGCCTTGTGTGTTTTATCACGACCTGCTCCCATGAAATCTCAGTGTAGATTTATCTTTTCGCTTTATCTCTCACTTTTGCTCACACGCTTCACTCCCACCTGTTTTTCTCTCCCCCTCTCGTGATTCAGTCGTTGCTCGTCCCGGGAAAAAGTCCCAGTAGATACGGCCGGTGTGGTAGTGCCATAGGAACAGGAACCATAGAAGAGGTTCCTGTGTAGCTCTCGCTGTTTGTTTGCTGTGCGTCATTTTTCCTGTGTTTCCTGTGCGTGGCTGGACAGCCCAGAGAGCCAAAGAATCTTTCCAGGCCATGCCAGCTAGTATTCTAGGCAGGTTTGACCACCGACGCCCCCTGTCTGAGTTAAAGTGAAATTGGCTTGCTATTTAGCACCTAAACGCCAATTCATACTTCACATTTCCACCTGCGCTTTTGGTTGCAGGACGGCTGCGGTTGTTGTGCTTGTAGCCAAGATTTTTATGTCTGGTATAACTCACGTGCGTCCATGTGCGTCGACCGCGCATGCGCAAGATAATCGACTAGGTATTTCCAGTAGGTGGCAGCGTGGAATTTCACAAATCAGCGGTCAATGAGGAAAGAGTACAGGAAGAATAGCTGTAGTAGTTATGGTGAGTAGCTGTATGAGGAGGGTCGGAGGTACCCACACATCTAATTTATTACGCTGTCCAGACATTATACTGAGGTGTACGGTATTTGAAAATGCAGCACCGCTCCGACATTTTGAAATCTTGCCGATAAAATTGCCGACGGGGCTCATTTTGTTAAAAGGACTTTAAAATACCACGTATGCCTTATTACCGTAACACCGCTCAGGCCTTGACTAATATGTTTTAAACTGCTGTACGGACGCACCGACCGTGATCACCCGCATCCGCAGCTAAATGTAGTATGACTACAAGCTGCTACATGGACAACTGTCCCCAGCCTGAAAGCACACATGGAAAAGTGGAGTATGAACTGACCATGAGACAGGGATGAGGCAGGACAGGACGGAGACCTTCCAGGACAACAAACGGTAACTCAGTCACTTCTCTGGCCACTGCAATCCAGCTGCTTCCTCATCACCATAGTGATGCACACTGGAGCTCCTGTTCTCTCCCTGACTTCCCCTGTGATCATAGGTCGGTAACTGTGTCTGCATTCAAATGATCAATCAAGAACATTGGGGCATCTTTAAGCTGCACTTCAGTCGTCTGATTGGGCGCTCGGTTCCCAGTGGTAGCATATTGAAGTTCATTGCGGGAATCTCCAGCACTCAGCACTAAGGAATCCTTCTGTTTATCTGAGGAGACACTCAGGCACTATTATTATACAGTAATGGCAGTGGGGGGGAGGTTGTCAGTAAATACGCGCCACAATAATCTGAACATCCCCCACAATTGTCCCCCAACTCCTTGAGTGCCCCAGGTTCCTCTCATTCACGTTCACGCTCGTGCCGACCAGAAATGGCAGGATGGTCACCTTACTCTCTGTTTCGATTCGGGAAAACGACCCTTTGCATCTCATTAGAGTTACAATGCAGTATATTAACGAGCCAAATTAGTCTGTGGCCTAGAACAGAGTGCTGCAGCTGTGAATGACTAATGGCCAGGCCTCCTTTAGACTTATGTGATGAAAATAGCCCAGTCATCTGCAGACCGGAGAACGACGAAGGCAGCTTACAAATAGCTCCTTTTCAGAGGCACTGTAGGGTGCCTGAGGTAAAATCATCATACTTAATGAAGAATCACTTTTTTAACAGATTTAGCAAAAAAAAATAGTTCCTCTTCAGTCCTTGTGGCCAGTAATTTATTTCTGATCTTCTGTTGACTGCTTTGTGTGATTTGTCTGTATCTAATAACCATCCGTACCAGTATGTTCTATCCTGCCCCTATCCTGATTTACAAACTAACAACATAGACCAGTTTCTATAAATGTAGCGTAGAACTGGTCCTTTGTTTTTATGTTGTTTAGGTTTAATTTTTGAGATAAAAGGCTTTTCAAGCATGTTACGCAGGGATTAAGAGAGAAGCAGTTTTGGCCTTCTTAGAGCAATGAGCAATGCTTTTTTTACTGAAGTCCCAAAGCTCCAGATTAATCCTTTGTCTTTCATGCATAACTTTTTCTTCACGGGCACCACAACTTAAATCTAAAGCCACCACACCACAAGAGGAATCAGTACTAACTGTCATATTCCAATAATTGTTCATAACAATAGTTGTTTTGTCACGCTGGCTTTCAATGATATTTCTGTAGTGTTGATCAGTATTGCCTCATGGCTGTCAACCCTGAACTGGACTTTTTTCCAGACAGCTGTCACCTAGCCTGCATAGTATGTGTAGTACAGAATGTTATGAAGTGCATTAAATTGCCATTTTATCTGACCATACTATAGAGTAATGTAATGGTGACAGACACCATGGCAGACAGTCATGCCTCTGCATCTCTCTGGGTTTTGCTCTGCAGTCGTTGATAATCCCTGGGAAGAGCCCCACCAGGAAGAAATCTGCCTCCTTCAACACTCGCCGGAGCAGCGCCATTGGGATCGAGAACATCCAGGAGGTGCAGGAGGGAAGGTGAGAATGGAAGTGTGTGGTTCCTGCAGGAGCTGAGTGGCCCCAACTGCTGCAGTGGGTTCTGGGTAATACTGGGGGTGAGTAGCTAATGCTGCCCCAGCTGGTTCTCGGCCCTCTGCATGTGTGTCCCAGCCCTCACCCCCCCAGCATCAGCCCAAGGAGCCACCGGTCACCACCCTGTCACCACGTCCTTCTCTCATGACTCCACTTCCTATCCTAACCTAAACGACACTGCAGCATTGTGACCTCATTTCCTGTTCCGGAATTCTCTATTGTACCCCGAGGGGTTCAGGTCGGATTAGTGCAGAGCCATTGGGTTAGAGGAGTAACGTAGATTAGTGCTTCTGATCCTGCGGTCCACCTGAGGCTTTGGTCTCGTCTCTGCTGACCTCACTGCCCCCCAACCCCCCCCAGGAGAGAATGCTCCCCTGGCACGCAGAAGACGCCCGACAGCGGCCACGCTTCACAGGACCCCAAATCGGAGAACTCGTCGGATCAGAGCTCACCCGAGGTGCCGACGACGAAGAACAGGTGTGGGGAGTCATATTAGTCAAATTGGTGGCTGTGTGATGTTAATGATGTAACCAAAGGGATTATGACATTTATGATGAAATTCGTTTCCTTAACTGTTACCCCACCTATCATCATCATGGAAGCCATATCTCATACAGAGGAGCCAGCCTTATCATTAGCCAATAATATGTTTTGAGTCTCTGAATGACAGGAGATGGAGCACTCTGGGGACCAATCAGCTTTCAGCTTGGGCCAGTGCCCTTGTGGCCCCGCCCCTATATTTGAATCTTTTCTGTCTGACTCAATCATGTGCCCTCCTCATTTTGGTAAGCTTAGCGAGTGCGCTGGAGGCTTTATGTGTTGCTGTGGATCGCAGGGCCCCCTCCATCCCCGAGGGCAATGACCTGTCGCGCTCCTCGTCCAATGCCAGCAGCTTTGCCAGCGTGGTGGAGGAGAACGAGACTGAGGCCACGGAGGATTACGACACCGGCCTGGTGGGTGCCTCCCAGGGGCAGGCTGCTGTCAGTCCCTCAGCTGCAGAATCTCGTCACCATTTCTGACCCTGTGTGTCTCTGGCAGGAGAGCCTCTCCTCAGCAGGGACACCTCACAAGCGGGATTCCTTCACCTACAGCACTTGGCTGGAGGACAGTGTGAACAGTCCCTTTAACACCAGCAGGGGTGGCTCTCCAGGTGAGGGGTCTTTTCCAGGGTCTTTATATGGGTTCTGACGACCCCCACTAGGGACGTGACGGTTCTAAGGCAGGGCTTGTGAAATCCGACCCTCGATTCCAAACCCAGAGGCTTCCCACCTGGCTCACAGGTAAAGGGGAACCTGCTGTTATACCCGCCTGTCAGTCTATACAGTGCCTTAAACTGTAAACTGCTTTACAGTTAATCAGGAACTGCTTGATGACATGAAACAGTAAAAACTGAATAAATGTAAAGACAGGGCCTAAGGCAGAGGTACTCAGTTACTGAGTCGATATCAGTAACTCGGGTGGCGCCGTGGTCCGCACTGTCTCCTCACACCTCTGGGATCCAGCTTTGAGTGTCTCCACGTCTCCATGCGTGTGGAGTTTGCATGTTCTCCCCATGTCATTGTGGGGTTTCCTGCAGGTGCTCCAATCCCCCCCCACAGTCCAAAAACATGCTGTGGGTAAGTGGGGATAAGAAACTGTCTGTAGGTGTGTGTGTGTGTGTGTGTGTGTGTGTGTGTGTGAGTGAGTGACTGGTGTGTGATGGGTTGGTGCCCCATCCTGGGTTGTTCCTTGTCTTGCGCCCATAGGCTCCGGACCCTGAATTGGACAGGGGGTAACAGAAGATGGATGAATTTTGGCAACTCTGGGGGGTGGGGGGTTGGCAGATTTTGTCAGCTGGGGGGTGATCACAGAGTTTTGGTTCAGGCTAGAATCCACCATAGTAGGTGAATACAGAATGAATACAGACATTGCTGTCGTAACCAACAATCGCGCAGAAGAAGACCGTTGGCTTAGGGCCGCTATGTCAATGTGCTGTGTGTTCCTGCAGCACCTGCCAGGGTTCCTGAGCCGTCCAGAACGGAGATCCGCATTAAACTGGAGCGTCCGCAGGAACAGAAGCCAGCACCGGTAGGCAGAATGCAGCTGGCCACCCAAGCCAGCACCGACTGGAAAGCTTATAGTAGGGAGATGGTGGGGGGTGCGATGGAGATGAAGATGAGGATGATGAGGATGGGGGAGTATCGCGTGGGTTCACCTTCCGCTTTCCCTGCTAGATGTTTCCTCCTGCTTTCTATTTCCTCTCTTTCTATTCCTATGGTTCCTATGGTAACCTAGTAGCTGCGTGTCATTGTATCCCCTCTGTAGAACTGCTAACCCTTTCTGCCCAGATGCATCATGGATGCCCATAAAAGGTCAGTCTCTGCTTCTCGCCTGAGCATTCATGCGGGGTTAGGGAGAGAACATGACATATTTAATGATATCTATGATACTTCAGCTACCACCGGTGCCCCCCTCCCAGTTGGCAGGAAAGAGCGGCCTATTTTCAGCACTGGCGTGTTCCGTATGCCTGCTCGCCATCCCATCCCTCACGCTCCACGTCCGTGCTGCCTCTCTCTGCAGATCTATCACAGGAGGCACCGTGTCCAGGAGATGAGGTGCTCCTCAGGCAAGGAGGTGGAAGAGGAGAAAGGAGGAGAAGGAGGAGTGGCTGATGCACCGGGCGTCGTCCTTTTAACTTCCGCTCTATTCACACACACACGTGACGGCGGCCACCTGGGGGGCCGTGCAAAATGGATCAGCGTGTGACGGAAATAAGGGACCACAGGAATGTCACGCTCTCGTGTCACAGTCACTTGCATGTTCGTTTGTTTGTTCATTCGTGACTTTCGCTATAACGAGGTTCCCCGATGCTGGTCCTGGGAACATGGTTAGCGGATTCCCTTCCTCAAACTGACCTACCAAACCTGGAAAACAGCTGGTGAGCTGAATAAGGTGTTTTTGAGCAGGGAAATCTGCAGAGTGTGTTGCAGGCTGGGCCCCCCAGGACTGGAACTGAGGAAACTCGCACAATATAAGCTTTATCCAAGTTTTATAGCAACAAATGTTCCTCATACATTTTAGTCCCTCCCACCCGCGTCAGGCAACATCAAGGAAGCTCACTAGCAAATACAGTGGGCAGCTTTTTAAAATGTATTTATTTATATGGTTCCACTGTGAATTTGCTTTCAAAAGCGACAGGCCGACAGATCTAGAACGCCATATGCATAACGTAAAAGTGTACAAGACAAAAGTAATTAAGCTGAACTTTGTCTAGAGGTGAGACATGCGCTCACTTTAATGACAAAGACATTCGAGGGCAGAGTGTAATTTACTTGCGACCGTTTTGAGTCTGTTGCGTGAACAGGGAGCATCTTAATTACACCGTATCACAGACAGCAATTTTGTTGATACTGTTAGCATAAAATTATACATAGAACCGAACGGCGTTTTATTTCCCCTTATACGTAAACAAATTTTAAAAGTGTTTTTATTTTAGTATGTTTCACTTTAATTTTCGCCATCATCATAATCGTCGTAGAAATGAGAACAATCTCGTTGCTGAATCAGCTCAGCGTTGTACGTTGTAGCCGCATGTATCATTTTGGGAAAGATGGAGGCTTTTGATCATAAATTATCGTGCTCCCCTGTGTTTCCCCAGTCAGCAGTAAATCTCAGTAACCCCCCCCCCCCCCCCCCCCCAAAAAAAAAAAAAACGAAACCATACTTTGTTAGTAATATAACCCTTCACCAGCTGCGGCTGGCCGTGTTTAGGGAGAGCATCCATGTTTGTTCATTCGTGTATTTATTTTAACCAAGCTGCTTATTGTAAATAATGATCAGCAGTGTCCACATGAGGCATTAATTTACGTTACGGTGGATATTTGCTGCCCGATGGACCAAAAACCATCGCTTTTCTCCTCAAATCCATTATGTGGGGGAAATGCTGTGGAGGAGACCAACGTAACGCATAAATCATAAGAAACAAGTCAGTCAGCAGACTGCTGCTGACTGCTGAATTGCTTATACATCCTTGCAATGGAATCGTAGTTAAATGTTTAGTGCAACAGTAATTTGCCAAAGTTAAACAACTCTTAAAGCAGTTGTACATTAATATTTTACAACAAATCCGCATAAATATTTTTTGATTCTCTGGGGATTATACTTTCCCTTAAGCGACCTTCCATCTCTGTACTACAGCGAGCTTCTCCGTTTCTCGATCTCGGCTCTAACGCTTTGCACACTGAGGCCTCCTGAGACACCGGATAAAACTCTCTTCCCAACATTTTTTCAGTCAGACGTAGCCTTGCGTTTTATACACATAACATGACGTGATTTGTGTGTACTGAGCTGGCCTTGAGCGTTCATTAATTTAAACCAGTAAATAATATGGCATTGAAATGAAAGACCAGAGAATTATGATCTATATACTGTGTTGTATCTGTATAACTATATTTAAGAAAAATACTGTGCACTTGTTTTATTTGTGTATTTAAAGATGTACGTATATAGTCTGTGTTTGTGACCGATTTGTTACTTTCCATAAGCGGCTGCCTTCAGTCCTGTGTAGTTATTGTGCACTCAGGCTAAACCCCCAGCGACCTTTGGCTAAAACCGTCACTGTTCCTTGTATAACTCGTACTAAACAGTTAATTGCACCAGTTAATTACATTCATTACAGGTCTTTCTTGGCTTGTATTTGTCTGCTCAGCCTTGATTTATGGGTTGTTGGTTTAATACTGTACAACAACAGATGTCTCTTGTTTGTTGTTAATGCGTAACCCTCTTTGAACGTTTCATTCCTTTTTACACTGTGCAGTTATATATAAATATGAAAATGACTATCGTACCTTTAAAGCATGTGGTGATGTAAGATGCCTTGTACGTGACGGCCAGGAATGGAGCCCTGAGATCAGAGTGAATGTAGAAGTGAAGTAGTGCTTCAGGCATCTTCTGTTAGGAGAAGCAGAACCTCTATGCATTATCTGGCCCGAAGACCAGCGTTGGTCAGTGCTCATGTGGTGGGTTTTTATGTCAGGCGCAGCATTCATCTAAGAACGAAATTCAAATGTTTAATACACGTTTTTCATGCAAGCTAACTCATAGTAACATAAATAATATAAAGCATATTATCCAGGCTATTCCTCTTTTTCTTCCTATAATAACAATAGCTATTAGCTGTTTTTAATAATAATAATAACTATTATTATTATTATTATCGCCATGAATGCTGGCTCTGTTTTTTTCTGACTATGTCTTTGCACATTTCAAAAATACTCATGACTGTTCAGTGGACTATTCTGTTTAGACAGCTATATAAAAGGATACTCAGTAAAATCATGTTCCATATTGTAACACTACAAATGAATTGCTTTTGGGGCAGCTGTTTTGGGAAGGGCACCATCTTAAGAACCTAATCAAAATTAAATGACACTTTAATCATTGTGAATTATATTATATTTATGTATTTTAAGTAAAACTACAATTGCTCCCAGTTTTATTTCAGTTCGTTTTATTCAGTAAAATAGGTTTTTAAGTAGAGCATTTGTCTGTTATATTATTCAAAGGGCCGTGGCGCCCCCTACTGTAAGGAATTTGCTCCTGCTTCTTTGTGCACAAATCCATGCTGATGATCTACAGAGAACTTTGTTTATATTCTAAATTAATCAAACATCTGGTCACACTGCAATGTGCTAACATAAAGTGATGGTATTTTTGTTCTGTTCATTTAATTTAAATGAACCCTTGAATGACAGCCTCATTGTAACTGGCTTTCCTTTTTGTAAATACAGCCAAGACATAATAAATATGACTGATTATTTTAGTATTTGTTTTTTTATTGATATTTTTGTTATAGGTTATTTGGCAAGAATCATATTTTTTAATAAGAGAGATATAAACTATATGTGCAGTCAACTCTTTCTTGTTATTATAGTCATACTAGGCTAACTGAGACAGATTTGGTTACATACAGCAGCACAGGGACAAGAAGTGCACATATTGAAACACAGTCAGAACAAAAGATGTAAAATAAAGTGAAATGAAAAGCAAGGGAAGAGGGGAGTAAATGGCTCAGTAGACTAAGCCTCTATGGTTGGGATTGGAAGATCATCAGTTCAAGCCTCGGCAGAATAGCTGTATGCCTTGAAAAAGGCCCCTAATCCCCCCCCCTCCCCTACCCAAGCTTCCACTCACATGTATGTTTGTCTAATGGGGCAGGCAAAGAGAAGCATTCCAATGTACTGGTGTACATGGCAAATAAAGGATTGTTTCATTTTCAAATATAAGTTGAGGGTTATAAATAATGGCCAGGAGTGTTTTCTGTTTAGGGGTGAGAGCTGACATGTCTAGAAGAGCCACGGGGGGGGGGCTGACAGGTGCAGGCAGGAAATATCCCCAGTAGCAGAGGGTGTTATAATGAGCTGATGGCTAAAGGTGTTCCAAGAGGAGATGGTCAGAACTGTTCACGATGTCCTTCAGTTTTGCTACAATACTCTCCTCTGTCACTGTCTCCATAAGGTCCAGGATCAGGTCCGTGATAGAGCTGGCATCCCTGACCAATCTGCTTAGGCATTTGGTATCACCTGACCTGATCTTGCTTTATAGATAATGGCCTCCATTAGTCCCCTATACTTTCACCCATCTCCATTGTTGATGCACCATACAATAGATGAATTGTGGAGAACTTTTATAGGTGGCATGAGTTGGTGTTGTACTAGAAGTCCGTCAGGTGAAGGGTGAATGTGGAGGGAGGTGGGGCAGTTCCCAGGAGTGTCTCGGTGATGCTCACCACCATCTCCAACACATGGTCCAGCAGCCTTAAAACTGTTTTCTATTAGAAGGTTACTGTGGGAGCATCAAAGCTGCACTTCTACACAATAACAGCAACCATATAAATGATTGTTTAATTTAAAATGAATAAAACTGCTGTGTGAAGTAATCCGTGGTTGTGAAGATAAACAGTCAGGTGACACGTACAACGCTGGGCAGGTAGTGGGATTATTATTCACTGAAACTGTCTTTTCCAGGAGAACCACAGTAAGGACAGAATGAACAGCACACACTAAGTAAATAAGAAAAGAAACCTTCCCTCTGCTTGGGACTGGTCGGAGGACCAAAAGGGTGGGGACGAGAAAGTTTTGGCCTGCAGGGATGAGAGCTTTCCAAGTGCTAAAGAAACAGCACACATCTTTTGTTTACACATGACGAGGAATGGAGGACAGTTGGAAATAATCATCATACCAGTATGAGTCACATGATTGCCCGTTTTGAGACTTGCACGCCTTAGCTGCCAACTTAAATACTTTTTTTCCTAAGGGTGGGTGGATAAGCAGATATAGCTTGCTATCTAGCTAGCTGTTTGTTTCTCCACCCCTTGCAGAACAAAAACTAGCTAGCTAGATATATAATCAGCATACCAATATGAGCTTACAGCTAGCTAGCTGTAAGAAAAATATCAAGATCAAGTCATGACAGAAACGGTAACACATGAATTTAAGTTGTATGTAACGTGTAGATTGCGTGTCTAGATTTTGGTTTCATTGACGATCTGGCAAATTGGGTAATGCAGGAGTGCTGGCATTTCTGTTTCACACACACCCATCAGGGTTCCCCAATTCTGGTCCTGTAAAATTTAAAAACACTGTACAAAATACTATTATTTAAAAATGCAGATATTATTTTTAAAATGTTATGTAATAAAGCTGCATTTGTGAAAGTAGTTTACTTAGTGTTTGCTTAAACTGTCAAAACATTGGATTGCGCAGGTTACAAAATCACAGACGTTTTAGATTTGGATTTTATAAATTGTTCTTGATCTTATCTTCGTTATCCATTTTCCTGCTTTATAATTATAGCAGGTGGCTTTGTGCTCGTTGTTGTGTTCATGTAAAACATATTAGTTGTTCTACTCAAAATCTCGATCGTTCCGCCCCGACGCGCCGCCGCCCAATTTGAGACACTGTTATACCTCGGGGAAAATAACTGCAGTTCTTTCAATAAAATTTCCAACAGTATTAATGGGCGAGTTTTTCGCTTTGGATAATTGCATCAGCTAACAAATAAAATCATAAATCTATCCACTGTATATAAATTAAGTGCCCCCCCCCCCCAATATCAAACTCTTCCCCAATGCGGTGGCATGACTATAACCCGCATTTTGTGAGAATGGAGTAACATCGATATCAGAACCTTCAATGAACACAGTTCATTGTTAAACAACTACATAGCTACAAAACAAATTATTCAACCTGGCGTGTAAAACGATTAATTTTAGTGCATTAATTTTATCATTAAAATTGTTGTAAGATATACTAATCGTCAACGGGGTTGCCATGGTACTGCAAGTAAACAGCCTGTGTTTCTACCCGGAATTATTATCATGTGCAAAACAGGAAGCTGACAAGTTTCCATCCGGGACAGGAACCAGCGGCGCACCGGTGTCACATTGACATCGCAATAGATAGCTAGTTAGGTAAGTTATATTTCATATTATGTGATATTTTAAAGCATTTATATGTTAGGTTTAAAAAGAAAAAAAAACCACAGTAACCGATGTTTTTATTGCTTAGAACTATTGCTATATTTTTGTATGATACTGAATCATTGCTGTTAGGTTGCTGTAACTTCGTATTAATTGCTAATTTGGCTATTGAAAAGTTAGATAACGACGATTCTTACATGTTTTTATTTGTTGTATGTCGCATGATGCATAAGGAACAGTTAGCAGTTCTGCTTGTCTGCTTGTATCAAAATCAATATTTCGGTATTTTTAATGTGTGATAAGTGACTCGTGCTTCAGTGATTACGTTTAGCGACCTTCTCCCTCTAATGTTGTGTTTTCTGACTATGTTCACGAGTATCTTCTCCGGTTTTCTCCAGTACAACACATTTTGCCCGAATGTGTTGTACTGTATGCTTTCTAGAATAAGCTTTAGACTCACTTCAGACCCTAGATTGAATATTTCATTATTAAGATGAATGGTTTTACTACATAGGTGCTCCTCACTGTTAAAGATCATTACAAAGCATTTGTCTGGTATTTAATTATTAATATTGGTTTTTATTTCTTCTTTTAGGAATCCAGGAATGACATTGCAAGGATTACAGTAGAGCAAATATGTTTAGAAGAATCTCTCCATTATATGTTTTATGCAGGTTGTCAAATAAGGGCATTGGCACAGGTGTGGTGCCCTCTGCAGGACAGTCTGCATGCAGTGCAGTGAGGCTAGTCTCCTCTCCTGGCTCGGCCATCACGTGTGGCAGGCTAAGACGTTATGGCACTGGGCCCACAGGCAACATGCTGCCCCCCCAGCGCTGGACATCCCTTGAGCCAGAGCTGGAGGAGGCCCTCGTTCCCCGAATGCTGTCTTTGTCCCCTCTGGAGAGCTGGCTCTCCCTTCGCTACTCCCTCCCACCCCTACTGGAGGCCAACCCCTTGCCTTCGGGGGAAGAAGAGATCCTGCAAACGGTGCTGCCCTCGGACTTGAACCCAGTACTGCCTGAAGACGGGGGTTCAGGTGGTCTGAACTGCAAGAACGTGCTGGAGATTCGGCGCAGGAAGATAAACAGGCACAAGTACAAGAAGCTGCTGAAGCGCACAAGGTTTCGCATTCGGAAAGTGCGGCTGGGAAGGCGGCGGAGGAAACAGGTCAGCCATTGGTGGTGCTAATGTGGAGGGAGGGGCTTAACCGGTGCTGTGCACGAGTAGACAAGAATTGGAATAAGACGAGGAAATGCACATGCTTCTAAGTCAGAATGAGCTTTTGCTAAGTAAAGACCTACGTGTGCCAGTTTACATTATATTAAACTCAACTGAGTGACGTGAAGATCTGAGACACTACAGAACATGGTCAGGGCATGTAAACAAACCACAGTCATGCTCTTCTGTTAGAAACGCCAGGTAGCTCAGCTACATGTTTTTTAGCTCACGCAACGTGGAAAGAACGTGAGAATTTCCACAGAGAAAATAACAATTGATTATTATTTTTTCTTTTTTTTTTTTTTACCTTTGAATCTAACAAAGATTTTTGACTCTTAAATTGTAGAAGCGCTTTGAGAGGGACCTGAGGAGAATCTTGAAGGGGGCCGGCCTAAGAAGACCCCCCAAGGGGTGGAACACGCCCAAGATCTTCCTCAAACAATATGGGACGGACCGACACCAGCGTGGCGGCAAAGCTTAGCTTCTGTGCCTGATGTTCACAGAGTTCCTTAATAAGCAGTCTTCATACTAGCACACAGTTACTCCGTCTGCATCTGGATAGTGATCGTGAATGAAATATTGTTCAAGGAGACACTAGGAGATTCTACATTCAGGCTGTTATGGGTGTTCATTCACTTATTTGTTCATCATTTCAAAATCCAATCTTTCATTAAATGGCTTGTCTGTATGTCTCTTCTTGACTCTAAATCGGAATTGCTGTCTTGTAACTGATATTGTCTTTTTAAATGGAATTTCCTAGACTCACTACACAGTTAGCACAATTCAAGTGTCTGATTTTTAATAATGGCATTATTGGTCCCCATGGGGAAATTCTCTTCTCACCTACCCCGTCTTGCTCTCCATGGCACATGTAGGTGAGAACAAGCTTCGGAGCGAAGGGCAGCCTCCTGGAGAAGCACCATGGGGGGGGGGGGGGTTAAGGGCCTCGCTGTGGGGCCCACAGGCATGTGACTATTCTGCCAAACCAGTAACCTTCTGCTCACAGGTACAGAGGCTTAGCCTGCTCAGCCACACACTAACAATGGTTTGGCATTAATTTGATTATCATCAAACCATGGTGAACGGGGCTACCCTCTCGCGGGGGTAACTAGGGAAGGGACGTTTATAATGAGTAGCCACCTTCCTACAAGCCTTCCCAGTTACTGCCTTGTATTCGCAAAGGTCATTAATGTCCTCTGGGAATCGGCAGGTGGCAGCAAAGTTTCGTTATTTTAGCTTTGTGTTTTAAAACGTGACTTTTCAGTACCGTTTCAGTACGTCTGCGTTAAGCATTAGGCAAATGGACTGAGTCGAGCTCCACGTTTCTGTCTTCGTTTTTCCTGTTTGTTTTTGTTGTGTATTTTATTGCAAAAAGCGCTGTTTCACCAGTCTCGTCTTCTGTTACAGGGTATTTGTTCATACTAGAGTAATTTCTGCATTTATTTAGCGTTTAAAAACATTTTCAAGGATTATTGCCTACGAATTGCACGCTATAATTTACGATTTTTGGCCCATTTTTTAATTCAGTGCAATCGCAAGGTTTTTTTTTTCCTTGGGGGTTTAAAGACAAGCCCAACAGCCGCTTGTTTCGTGCTATTGTGTCCAAACCACACATACCCACCTTTCATCTGGCATATGTTCAGCACTGGAGAGCGCTTTCATAAATTCAGATTTCATGCATAAGTAATTAACATCCGTTTAAATTAATTAGTTCTGTATTCATAATGGCACCTATAAACGGCATTCAAAGATAAAACTCTCCACAGAGAGCACATAATAGACTCATATATAGCAACCCTTTTCTACGCGTGTTAAAAAGTGAGGTCGGTAGCATTTGAAGCTTTATTCGCTATTTTATGTTAAGGAGAAACCCCGGGTGTGATTGTTAGGATATAATCGTGATTTTTTTTTTTTCAGTGCCTGTGATCATGATTTTTTTTTCATGGGATGCGCATCTTTGCCTCAGGATGCGGAAAATAAAAGTGCTGTATTCTGTGATCTGAGTTATTGCTTCTAATCCGGACGTCTATTCGAAAACCGTAAAGGGTCACATCCTATTAAAATAAAGGTGAATCGGGAAGAATTCTAAGAAAACCTGAGAAAAACAGCGGGCCAGGTCGGCGAGAGGAGGGGTTTCTGTGAGCTGCATGCGCTTGTGGGTTAAGACTTTGTGCAATAAGGCAGTGTCATGCATTCTTCAGAAAATTATTACCATACACAAGCAGAGACGGAGAGGAACGGAGGGAGGATTATAAGGGCCACCTCAGCCCGTCTACATTGCCCACTTCGTTGAGTTTTTAGCGGGGTCTATAGCGTCGTATCTGAGACAGTTTTGTCTTTTGCCTCTTCTACTGGTTTACGTTGGTTTTATAGTTTATATGTTTTGAGATTTTGGGGATTCCGAAATACGTACAGCTTAGAAATGTTCTTAGATAATTGTAACCGAGTTGCAACAAGATGAAGGAAAACAAAAATTAAGTATCTAAAAATTACCGTAAATCGAATCTTGCTCCCAGTTATACTGAAAGTTTCACTTCTTTTTGGAGGATCGACGGCTGCAAACGTCCTTTAATGAAAGAGAATTAATACACGGTTAGAAACACCGTCAAAATACCCAACTAAACTTCAAGATTTCCAAGATTTTCTTAATCAACAAAAATACTCAGTATGAAGACAACCAAACTGAAAATAGTGATTTGTCACGGTAAGTTCTTAATCGTTTTACTTTTGCAATTATGGTTGAATTTCAGTGCACTTCTGCAGTAAATTGTGCTAAAAAAATGAAACTACAAATGCTGCAGATTTTCCCAAGACTTCCCAAAAATTATGATGAGGAAAAGATGTTTACTGTTTCTGATAGCTGTGTCTCTTTTAATAGGAACTGATTGAAGAAATGTAAACGGTTTGGGTCTGTATGAATGCGCATCTGCTTATATATAAACATTCAGTCATTATCGTACTCAGATATGGCAATGGACACATAGAGCTTGGAAGTTTGTGAACCCACACGAGTAGTATTCCTAAAGGCTACACATGAAACACATAAATCTGTGTTTTCCAAAACAAAATAGAAAAAACAACCCGAATTAATCGCCAGGACATTGAAATGCAGTATTGCACTCTTTTTGAACCGTGCTGTCTTGATTTATATACAGTCATTGGAACAGATAATATTTGGTCACAACAGTATGACCAGTTGTTTCCACTTTGTCCCGATCTCTCTCTCTCTCTCTCTCTCTCTCTCTCTCTCTCTCTCTCTCTCTCTCTCTCTCTCTCTCTCTCTCTCTCTCTCGCCAATTACGAAGCCCTTCATGACAAGTTTGTTTTCTAATTGAAAATAAGTAGCCTCGAATGGTGGCGATTGCGTCCTCTGAGTAATGAGAATGTCATAACGTGACTCAAAGCCTCTGGCCTGGTCATGTTTCCTTTCTTTCTCCCTCATTATAGGGATGTTAGAATTATTGTTTTCTCCTGGATTTTTTTTACGACAATGTGTTTAGGATTAAAGTTGTGCATGGTCGGCAAGTTTCACCGGCCACCTTCCGAGAAGGCGCTGAACCACTGGATCTGCGCTGGTGTTTAGTTAGACTGTGGCGAAGCACAAAACGGGGGTTTTAGTGGTAGAACTCATTAAAATGGGAGGGGGGGTGGAAAGTCTCTCTGTCTTTAAGAATTAATTATCTGAGGCAAGACTGAAGCACATCCTCTGAAGTAAAAGGCACCAGGCAAGTAACCCTGAGGCGAGACGCTACCACATGTAAACCTCATGTTTGTAGGCCGTGTGGGAAACCAGAGGAAACCAGCACAAACATGGAAGGGACAGGCAAACGGCACTCAAACCCAGGGCCATGGAGGTGGGAGGTCACAGGAGTCCGGAAAAATCACAGGGCAGAGCCTGAAATGACCATATTCCAATGAGAATGAGAAAAACTTAAAGGCCACGTGGAAGAAGAGGAGTCAAATACCAGTGTGGGGATCAGACCGAATTTAAAAGTATAAGTTCTCATGGAGAGATGAGCTCACTTACGTTCTTCAACTCCTGTGTGCTGATAGGTCAGTTTAGAGATGGTTCACTCACTGCACTTACAACGTCAGCAAAAAAATGTACCTATTTGTACCTTTGAGGGTACAATTAGGTGTCACCGCGGCTGTACCCTCAAGGATCTGCCAATTGTACCCTTAGCTGTAGGTAAATGTACCTTTTAAGGTAGAGAAATTGAGGAACTTTTTTGTACCAATGGGGGGGGGGGGCATTATTGTTGTTCCTACCTTGGGGAACAAAACTGTACCAGGCTTGTACCCCATTTTCTGGCAGCGTATGTCTGTTCTAAGCATGTGCTGTTAGCATGACTTAGCAGGTACAGAAAGATAAGCATTCCCATGTGACTCCATTCAGTATCTGGCACACCAACTATTTCCTACTCAAGTAAAAATGGATAGAGGTCTTAAGTCAAAAGTCTTTAGTTTGCATATTGGGGGAAAGGATTATTTTGCATCAAAAAGACAAACTTCACAATGTACTGACAGGAACTGCCCTGCTATCTTTAATGTCTCACCCAGCAGATAATCTTTTGTCTCTTAACCAACGATTATTTGCAACCAGACACACGTCGGATGTATATATAAAAGACGGAACTGGATGTTAGTATTGTGCTGTTAGTATTCTACAGCACAGGGTGAGATAAAACAGTGAGTTAGGGCTCTGTTACCCCAGTAAACATATTAGCTCATGCATTAGTGCATATTTACCAAGTGCTCAGTGATTCACAGTGTGTCTTTCCGCAGAACACAGTACTGCTCGTATCGCACAGGTACCGGTGTTAATGTGCTTATGAGTTTACTCTCTCCTTTCATGTGTGGTTGGACTCCTGCAGCACTCGTGGATATTGAGATGGTTCTGTGTGTGTGTTGGATGCGCTTCAGATGTGTTTCCAGTCTGAGCAGTTAAAACGTGGCGGTTTCATTTTCATCTTCTCCGTTCGTTTAATGTCTGCTCAGATGTCCAGGACGTTTGCAAATGATGGGTTCATGGGTAGCGAGAATTTTCTTTCATTACTCTTTGGGCTTCCAGAATAAATTTTCCCCTATATCATTTTGCACCTACAGAACTGGGGGGGGGGACTCATTAACCAAAACTATCAAACTAGGTTCACTAAAACTGTGAGTGCTTCAGTTGGAAGGTGGGATTTCTGCCCAGAATTTAGCAGAAAATTTGTCAGAGAATGACTGAATGCCTTGGTGTTTTCATTTTGTGACGTGTCAGCAGATATGTGTATGTGTCATGCCAGGCTGTGCTGATGCACTTTCCTTTTCTTTCCTTCAGTGTTTGTTGCTGGCTTCCTCACTTGTGGTAAGTCATCATGAATCATATCGAGCTCACAAAATAGCGCTTCTGCGATTATAGTCACCTGCAGACATTTACTGTTTTCTTCTTTGCTGTTTTTACTAATCCTTACTGATTTCTAAGTTCTCGGCTGTGTGCTCGTATTTAACAAGCATTGATGTCCGCTGATTAAACGTAGCGATTCTGGAAGCTGAAAGAGTATTTCCACGGTACATGCTAAGCGTGTGGTAACGTGGGGCCGTCTGTCTCGTGCCAGTGCTGGGGCAGATTGGCCAGGAGAGTGTGCCCACGGAGAGGCACGATGTGACCGCCCCCATCGGGTCACGCCTCAAGCTTCGGTGCCAAAGCAAGCGGCTGGTGACCGGGCGTGATCGCCTGGGCGACCAGCAGCGTGTGGTGCACTGGGACCTGTTCCGTGGCGGCCCAGACTACCCCCAGGTAGAGCGGATCCTGGACATGTTCCCCAGCGGCGACCGGCGACTCTACAACGAACTAAACAAGGGCCGCGTCAATATCTCCAAAACTGCATTTGTTGATGGAAACTTCTCCCTCGTCATCAAAGGTGAGGCGCTGTCCCTGTTGTTGTGCTTCCTCCGCTGGATGTTGGTGAAATATGACCTGACAGCTGTGTTTATCTCTGCTTAGGGGTCAGTATGAATGACAGGGGCATTTACACATGTCACCTGCATCATCACTACTGCAACCTCAACGAGACCCTCAAAATGCAGCTCAATGTTACCAAGTCGGGTGAGTGTCTGGCCCTCGTTGTCAGTGCTTCACATGCTTTACACATAGAAAAACATTTGTCACTTTGCTTCCCTAACCTCTCCTCATAGGCATGTCGGACATTCCCTGCACCACCAGCTCAATTAATTAATTAACTTAATTAGGCAAATAACCCAATGAAGTATTGATTATACAAACATGGTGCTAGTGGTGGGGGCGGCATGGTGGTGCAGTGGTTAGCACTGTTGCCTCACACCTCTGGGACCCGGGTTCGAGTCTCCGCCTGGGTTACATGTGTGTAGAGTTTGCATGTTCTCCCCATGTCGTCGTGGGGTTTCCTCCGGGTACTCCGGTTTCCCCCCAGAGTCCAAAAACATGCTGAGGCTAATTGGAGTTGCTAAATTGCCCATAGAAGTGCATGCGTGAGTAAATGGTGTGTGAGTGTGCCCTGCGATGGGCTGGCCCCCCATCCTGGGTTGTTCCCTGCCTAATGCCCATTGCTTCCGGGATAGGCTCCGGACCCCCTGCGACCCAGTAGGATAAGCGGTTTGGAAAATGGATGGATGGATGGATGGATGGTGCTAGTGCTCAAAAATACATACATGGGTGTATTGGATGGTCGCTGTAAATGCTGGGGTGACTTTAAGGGGGGTTCTGAAGTGGCTAAGCTGACACACTTTGACAGACGCAAAATCATAAATTTATAACAACATGAAGATTGAAACATTGTTTTCTTTGGCTGCCTAAGACTTTCACACAGTGCTATATATCTCTAACTTCTCTAAGTATAATGTCTCCTTTCTAAGTATTGCATGCTCTCTATTTAGTTTATTGTAACTGTACTCTCTCTCGTAAAAAGTAATCAGTCATAAACCTGTGATTGTTTATCCATGAGTTTATCCTGTAACTGTTTTAACGCCCTTCCTCTCTCCATTTTCTTCTTCTCCTCTCAGCACGTAAGGAGCGCCGCTTCTGGGATGGCGAGAAGGTCGTGTTCGTGGTGCTGCTGAACAGCACGGTGACCCTTCCCTGCGTAAACCGGCGCCCCCTGTGGACCAGGAGGCAGCGGGAATCCGAGCGGCAGGTGGTTCACTGGGACCTGCGGGCCCCTTGGGCCCTTCCCAGCAGCGCCGAGCGGCTCGTCGACCTGTACTCCGCCGGCGAGCCGCTGTGGCAGCATGGCTCGCTGTTCCAGCCTCACAGGATGTCGGTCCCCCCCGAGGCCTTCGCCCTGGGTGACTTTTCCCTCACCATCTCAGAGCTGCAGCCTCCCGACGAGGCCGTCTATATCTGCCACATGAACCACCAGTACTGCGGCCTGCGCAAGAGCATCAGCTACTACGTCAAATTGGGACCCTCCCTCCAGCCTGAAGACGTCCCAGATAAAAGCCCAAGTAAGACATTTCTCATCTTTTCTGCTCAGGGGTTCAGCCTAGGGGCTATTAAACAGGACGCACATGTTAGTGTTTACTTTAAGACCTGAAAGTGTTGCTATAGCTATATTGCTGCCACAAAAAAAAAACAGAGTTTTGCACAGTGATGCATTAACTGAGCTCTCTGCATCTCTTTGTGCTTCCCCTTGATCCTTGGCTTGGTACTTTCTGCGGTACTTTTTTCCTGATGCGTTTTTCCTGTGGTGGTTTTTTATTTTGGTACAACCTCTGCAGATTCCTTATTAGGGCGGCCATTTTATTTCTCCCAGACGTCTGAGAAACATCTGTAAGGAGACAGTGGCTGAACATAGTCTAGTTTTTTCCTAGTGGCTCCCTGTCTAACGCTGACTTATCTCCCTGCCAAACTCAGTCCCCTGTTTTCAGTTCTGACAGTGAATCCACATGTATAGCGGGGAGACTGACATTCGGAGTTTGATCTGTTTTTGTCGTCTGACCTAGTTTCAAATGGCTTTACCGGTGATCTTAAACCACACCCCCTGATTCGGGGGCTCTGCTCTGTCCAGCTTGCTCCCTTCTGGAGAGGGTCTCCTGCACAGATATTACCAGCTGGTGTCTGAGTTCACACAGGGAAAAGGCACAGACTCGTTTTAGAAAAGGGGAGAAGATTGTTTAAGGAAGAAGAAATATGGAGGCCAGAGATGGGGTGGGTGAGTGTTTTTACTGGAGAGACGCTTTTCGGTGAAGTCAGGAAGTGGCCTTATTCCTGGAGAAGTTTTTCATTTTTCTTCAGTTGAGCAATGGCTGAGTTTATGCACACAGCCCACAAAAGCTGGGAGGATGGGGGGGCGCAGAGACGCCAGCGAATCAGTGATAAACAGCGCGGCAGCCCGATCTCTCCTCATTTTCACATTCACATGCAGTCAGATTCCTGCTGGAAAGGGAACGGGCCGAGTGGCTGTAATAAACACCTTCCACGTTGGCCATTTCGGGGAAATGCTCAGGCCAGACCTCCACCCCAAAATAAGGAAGCCACATCTACATCTGTAGAGCATCTGGACAGCTGTAGCCCCCCCCTTCCCTGTAAAGGACTGGCCAGCTTAGGGGGGGGCATAAAAACAGATTACTCATGGGGGGGGGAGGTGTACTGGATTTTCCCCCTCTCCAAGTTCAAACTCGAAGACTCACTTTTTCACCAGTAGTGAAGTCTCATGTAGTACAATGTGGTATTGTGGTAAACAGGAACATTTATCCTTTTTTTTTGTCACACTGAAACAAATATGTGATTTAAAGGCTTATTTCTTGAAGTCTTCATGTCTTTTACTGCCAGTTCCCTAACTTCTGGTACTTTATATGAGTCGCTAGCTCTTTATCTCTGAGAATGGTCAGGATTTTTGTTTTTTGATATAATGCCAAACTACACAGCCTCACAGTGTCATGACACTTGGGTTCAAAAATACAATAAACAGCTTAATTTAGAAGCATGACTGCCTGCATGCAGCAAGGACACATTTTCCCCTGAATACCACAGAATGCTCAACACTGAATGTCGATTGAAAGTCTTTAAAAGGTCATTTAAAAAACCGAAAAGCCAACAATTTGTCCTCCATCCATTTTCTGTGACTATGCAACATGGAGTCTGGGGTGAATGAAGGGAAAGAATTAGCTACACGGACTGTAATGCTTAATAAAATAATCAATGACTGATGCAAAAATAATTAATGCAATGATAATCTATCAGTTTGTAATAAATGTAATATGGTATTTTTCTTAAGCCTATCTTACTTTCTCATAATGAGACACAATCCAAAGGAATAATTTCGGATTCCTGCTATCATTGAACTATTTAATTCAATCATTCATAATGAGTGTAGCCAGGGGACTTGACCTTTTCAAGGGCTGACACGCTAAAGCAAATGCAGCCCAATGCAGTGTTTCATGCAGTGAACCCACCAACTGCACCAGTCAGTCCTGCATGGAGTCAGTGCAAATCGTATTGCATTTATCCGTCCCCTTTTCATCTCTGCACTGGTCTCGCCTCTCACTTTTCTTTTTTCCCTCTTTGCTTATTTGGCAATAAAGAAAAAATGATACATGACAAAGTCGATTCAGCTTAAAAACACTCCCCCCCCCCCCCCCCCCCCCCCGACTCTTGCTTGGGTTTGGACGTTAACCCAAAATACAGGAAACCATAAAGAGCAGAGCTTCTGGGAGTCAGCAGAACACAGCGGCTGATGTTTTTCCATGCAGCTGCCCCCTCGCTCTTTCTGTAACGGTCCAGCGTTATCGTCCAGAGACGTGACACGTTCATGCATCTTGAGCAGCATTGTGGCGCTTATAAACCTCCCATAGTTGTTTTGACGTTTCTCTGCTAGATTTCATGAATCGCTCAGTCATTTGCGAGATCTGTCACATTATAGTTTTGCACCGTAAAGTTCTAACAGGTTGATTTAGGGTGCAGCCCTTCTGAATAATTAGGAGAGAATCCCAAAGTTATCTTTGTTTCAAACAGGCACCAGTGGTGTAGATGCGCCCGTGGTGAATGTCATCATATCCAAGCACGGAAGTTACCTCTACATCCTGACCATCCTCCTCATCGTCATCGTCATCGTCGTGATCTTCATCGTTTTGCTGACCTGCCAGTTCAGAAAGCGAGGTACAGAAAGTCCTGCCATTCCAGTATCATGTGACCTCTGTTGTTTTTTTTTACCTTATAGTCATATGACCTCAAATTTGACTTGTATTTCCCCACCTATAATGTTAAGTGTCTTTCTTGTTTCAGGGTTGGATTATCACCTACGCAGGACTGAACGGTGAGGATGTGTCCATTTATGCAGCACAAGACCGTATAAAAGTCCTCTGCATCATCACATGACAGCCGCAACATAACATTATTAATGGGCATGATTCACAGTCAGATTATCTGTGTGGTGTTATGAAATCAGTGCGTTTCAGACGTTATCTTCTGCTCGGTCACGCAGGGGCAACACAACCACTGGTGATGCAGGGATGGACAGCGTGGAGTTGAAGATGTGTAACCAGGCACACGACAGGCCAGGTAGGCAGCTGCGACGGAGGGACTAATGTTGCCAGGTGACGTTCTTAAGGTTCTTAACTGGAATTGTTCCATTGATAAAAATCTGCAGAAGAGGAACTATAAGTCACTTAGGACAAACGTGATTTAACTTGGATACAATCACCGCAGGAGAAAGAACATTGTTTATGTTTTCACTGTGGCTGTGGTCATTCAGGGGAGAACACAACTATCTATTTCCTCCCTGTCCTAGACTACAAAAACAACATCTGGAAGGAAAGGGTGGACGTGTCGAAGCTCCCTTCTCCAAAAGTTATCGACTTGGACACAGGTAACAAAAGGCAGCATCATGCAGGAGGTTTTGGGGGTGGGGGGGATATATCAGTGTTAGAAAAATAAACGTTTCCCTCTTTTTCTGTCCTTCTGCTCCACAGAGATGGAACGAAGGATGTGGAATTAACATGCATCACTCTATTGCTGGCGGGCCCAGGATAGATGCAGACTGAGCTGTTTTTCAAAAAATAAGTAAATAAATTGACACCAGTGAGAAGACAGAGCTGGATGAGGCACTGGGAACACAGGACCCGTGTCAATCTGCTGCTTCCAGTGTTTAAGGCCATTGGACCAGCTGTTTCCTGTCACTATTTCACAGACAGGTCTATTCCGAACTGCTTTTCTTTTGACTCAATAGTTTTACCGTCGCTACGTAGTTAAATATGTTGGTTGTTTGGTAATGTACGCTTTAGGTCTTTCTAGGATACTCTTGAGGAATCTATGCACAAATTTAGAGTAATAGAGGCCAGTTTATGCATATAACATGCTGGCTTGGAGCTTTTCACTGACTTTTTTACTGGCCAAATGTATGTAAATTAAATAAATATATTTGCTTAATATTCGTGTCTGAGACTTAACACTGTAGTACAGTATTAAATCCCACGCTGCCTTTAAATTATTCTATTGCTGTTTTATAAAAGTGTGCATGAGTTTTTTTTAACTTCTTGTTTCCCTATGGAGCTGCACCAATGGCAGAGACGGCGTAGTTTAAAGTGGACCGTAGCAGGCATGCAGCTTAACTTCTCGGACTTAAGACAATTGAATTGTACTGCACTTGCTTGTAATCACTCTGTGGAATAATCATTATAATTAAATAAACAGAGAAACTACCACACCTTAATCTTGCAGTCAGTACATTTGAAATTGCTGCAATAAAGAAAAGCAGAGACTGGGCACTTCTGAAAAAAAAAAAAACAGCTATAATCCATTTTATGGTGGTAGCTGGTTTTAGCTGGTATAAGACGGCCTTAGATGGTCATATCCCAGTGATTGCAGCTCCTTGATGGTTTAGCTGGGCCGGTCACCTGTTGGTCATGCTGGTGTGGCCAGCGGAACCAGCTAGAATGACCGTAGTAGGCTGGTATGACCAGCTAAACTATCAAACCATCACGCAAAAACATACCTTAAGCTGGTCAACTATCAGAAATTGGTCAATCATCTTAAACATCTTAAGTTGTTCAGGTTGGATTTTTTTTCAGCAGGGGAACAACATACATAAACTCAAATTAGCAAATTAGAACACGGTTAATCAATAAAAGTTCAGAAACAGATAAGACAAAGGTTATTAAATCAGGATGGTGTCGCCACGTCTTCACAACATGCAGATTACGCTGCGAATCCAATCTTAGTATCTTCAAGTATCGCTGATAATTATTTATTTGTACTTAAATATGCAATTATTGCGGGTATTTGGATCATCTATGCACCCAACGTAAATTCCAGAAGAAATGTTATCTGGTTTTGCAAATCGTTATCAGCCTCGTATAGTCTCGCTTTAACACAAAGCAGCAACTTCGCAACCGATATAAAACCAATAACTGTAGAGTTCTGAATGAATATTATTGTGTGTGGACATTTTTCAGGGTGCGAACTGCAAAATACAGACAGCTGCACGGCTTGATGTTTAGTCCGCTGGGTTTGTCTGGTTTTTGTAGGTTCGAGTGTGAATGTGAGCTGTATAACGTATGTAGCCTGAATTTGGAAAACTGAACAAATATGGCTAAATTATTTTTAAAAAATCTAAGCTCTACACCTTATTTACCATGGAATTAATTTAACATACGTTATAAGCCTGAAGCGAGATGTAATGTTGGTAATGAAAATGTTATGTCCATCTAAAACGGACAATAAAACCATTTTAATCTCACTTAAACACGCCCCATTTCTTAGAGATTCCGGAATGCCTGTCTTCTTGGTGTTGTGTTTCAAATCACAATACCAGACGCATATTTCTTTAATGTTATAAGTAGGGTGTAAAGCTGCCAAGTCTGGCGGAGCGGTGGCAGAATGTGCGAGCGAAATGTCGGCTGGAGGCGGACTAGGAGAGGGAGAGAGGAAACAAAGAACAGGGTTTTTCGGTTCTGTGTGCTCTGTTTTAATACAGACAGGCTAAGACTGCATGGTTCGAACTGAACCGTCCAATATGTGACCGTGCCAATAGAATATGCCGAAAGAAAGGAAAAAATATTTCAGTCTGAACCAGAGCTGAGCTGACAGGAAGCGAAGGAGAGCGTCACCGGCCAGACGTCCAGCATCCACTTAATGGCACCAGGGAGGAGGCTAAGTTGCAGAAATCACTTTTTCCCCTTTCAACAACAAAAATAAAAATATATAAATATATAATCATATTTTTTTGGAATACAGGCTATATAAATCAAATACAATTAATGATTGGTAACGTTTATTTTACACATATAGGGATAAGGAACTTGATGCTTGAATACTCAATTTTATAAACATTTCCACAAATTAACAGTAAAATCTATGAAACGCCGTCGGCAATGATTCTGCTTCATTCTGGGGTAATAATTTAATAATAAAAAAAATTATTTGCATTAACAGACTGCCCTCTGCTGTCAGGATCACGCAATTGAATTTTACATTTTAACAATTATACAGAAATATACGAAAATGCATTCCAACTGATTATAGACGTTCAAAGGTTTAGGGGGGGGGGAATAGTGGCGTGTTTTTTCTAGTTATTGGGACTGCAAAAATATCTAATATCACATTAATGAAATGTTGAATTGCTACGGGTATAAGTCTATCCTGACCACTAGATGGCAGTGTTGGGTAGGAAAATAACTGGAAAACGAATAATATTCCAAGATCGGTCTTGTAAGGATGTGAATCGTCCCTTCCTGTTTTACTACACTGTGCTACCGTACTGAGACACATTGGAGCCGCATAAGACACCCAGGTCTCGATTATGTCTGCTTTTCTGCCTATGCCGTCAAAGACAAGGACATTTTTGGCGTGAAATACATCGTAATGTTTATTTATTAACGCTATATATCGCTGCCGTTGTAATTTATATTGGACTAGTTGGTAAACTAGCTAAAATTTGTATTGAATCGCCACAGCCCTTTTTCCTTTTCCTATTTCAATGATTGTCCTAGCCACAATCTCATGGCGGAGACTAAAATAATTTATCATATCGACGAGGAGGAGACTCCTTATTTAGTGAAACTGACAGTTCCTCCGGAGAAAGTGACTTTAGCGGATTTCAAAAATGTCCTCAACAATCGCCCGGTCAACAGCTATAAATTTTTCTTTAAATCTATGGATCAGGATTTCGGGTAAGTCCCCGAACTGGATTGTTTCTCCTGTTTTTTTTTTTTTGTTCGGTGCTTGTACTGCATGCAGCCTCTCGATCGTCGGCGCTAACAATATTTTCCTTTCATTTGCGATGATTACTAAATAAGCCCCGTGGCATTTTGAACAAGGACTGCGTTGAGGTCACGTCGTCCTGCTTTAATTAGCCGAAACTAATTGTGTAAAAAGCCTGATTGGCACCTGTCTGTGCATTCGCGATTTCTCTATAAGCCTGTGACAGATTACATGATTGTCGTATGCAACAAAGCAACTGATTGCTGTTTTTCAGTATTAATGCGAAATATGACACGAATAGTTTTGCTGTACGTGGTGATTTTACGTATTTCCACGTTCTTGTATTGATGTTTGTATGTTGTGTGTCCTGGTAGCAGCCTTGCCACTTGTTCGCTCGGGCACTCAAGTTTGAAAACCGAATCACGACAAATACATATTTTACGTAATAGTATTGTCGCTATAATCCTCGACTAATAAACTGACAAATTAAAACTCCAGCGGAAATGTTGGCTTGCAGAAGAGAGCGTATAGCTATTAGAATACAGGGTTATTACCCGTGATTTGTAACCAAGTATTTTAAAGCAATTGCAAATGTGAATAAAGTTAACGTGGAAAGGCATACATATTCTCGGGCGAATAAAACATTTTGCAAATGACACAATTGCTTGGACACTAACACTCCTTCCCTGGAAACGTCGGTACACATGTATGCCGTGTCAGAAATGCATTTTATAGCCCGATTAAGAAATATGCGTCCGTATCACTGCTTTATTTGCATGGTGGATGATGAGCAGGCGTGGGTGGCGGTTTTATTTTTGACTACACGCCTGTTAGCCGAAATCTTTCGCCTTGTTCGCGTGTTTTGCTCGCTTGTTGCCCGGCTGTGGGAGTGGTGACTAGGTGAACGCGACTAATCCTTTCTGATTTTAAAGCCCCAGCGTTGCGGCGGCGGGTGTAGCTTCGCCCCGCGCGCGCTCCCCACCCGCGTGAGCCGCGCGCCACCCGCGCGGTGTCCGTGTCGCCTTCACCCTCGTAACGTTACGTTGCATCGCGAGCCGCACGCCGCGCGCCCGCCTCCACCCCGGGCCTTAATCCCTCATCCACCCACCCGGGAGCGGAGCGCTGCTGTCGGCGCGGACTAGGCCGCAGAACTGCTGGAATGCCCGGAGTGCAAACATGGCTGCCCCGCAGCGCAGGGCTGAGGAGCGGCGGGGCCTGTGCGGTTCACCGAGCGCCTCTGTGGCCCATAAACGAGAATGAGAAAAAAAATAATAACATTAAGTCACCTGTCATCATTAATCTATCCCTTAGTTTCAATGGCGGCATCCCGAGATTTATTTCCATGAACGCGAGCTGTTTTTATTTGTTAATTATAATAATAAATGGCTCTGTGCTTTATTATGAACAGGTTTACTATGATTTCAGTTGTATACATTTATTTGTTAATCTGGTGCGATTTACAGATAAGGGAAACTTAATTGTATAAATATACTGTATGTGTAGGACGTAAGCAAGAGTAGATGCTTCGGTAGCACTGTCTCGTGGGCTACTGATTAATTTTATAATGTAATTGAATTGTCAGTGTAAATGATGTGCTCTAAAGTTTTTATATTTTATATAATCTGTGGGCAGGCGTCAGTGTGAAATGTTAGACGTGACCAGTTTTAATAATGGTCATCGATATAGTCGGAAAGTGTTACATGGTTGAACTTACTTGTTCGAGGACCGTACTGGGAATTTCACAAATCTAGTGGTACAGGGAGGCATATATAGGCGTGAAAATTACTCACTAATGTAATTTAATCGTGTCTTTGTTTGGCCAAGTGGACTGTAACAAATAGTTATTTTTTTCTTAGACTTGGATAAGTCTTCTCAAAATCTTCCCAAAGAATGATATAATTAATTCCTTCTTTGAGTGACCCAAGGGGTAGCCATTTTTAACAACATAAAGGTGACATGTTGCACATGGAGTGAGGTTATACTGTGAAATGTAAATTTAACCACAAAAAAGGTTAGGAATGTTAAATAACCAGTGGCAAAAGTAGTATTATTCATAGAGAAATGTAATATGTAATTTGCCATTGTTTTTCAAATTATGAGAACTATCCTTAGATGGGGGCTTTTGGGCATCTGGACTGTGAGGTAAAAATGTTTGACTTCCTCTTTCTCGCCTTCCAGTGGGGGGGGGTGCTGGCTTTGACTGGAGTTTAGAGGTCAGACTGGTTATCTAACTGGTTTCCTATTACATGAGTTTATGAGGCTGGCTACATACGGCAAACCTTTCTTAATTTATTGTTCCCAGGAAGTGACCTGCTATGTGACTGCATGTCTGTCTTGTCGTTCACCTCTGGCTCGTATCGGCTCGGCCTTGGTTCAGCAGTATTGTGCACACGTGCGAACCGTTGGCGGTCAATGAAGATGTTTCACATTTCACCTTCGGCAGTCAAATCCAGCTGGCTTGAAGCAATGAGCATTTGGAGCCTGATTTGCATTTCCAGTCTTGCGGATTGAAAGGGTTAGGGGGTGATAATTGGCCAATCTGTTTGTGCCGCGGTGTAGGTGACTCTGATTGCCTGGTCACGTGAGATCCGCGTAAAGCTGTCCATGGCAGGGGGATCACGTGACGCGGCACACTCTGACCGCCGGGGTGGGAGTCGGGTGCCGCTGTTTCAGCTGCCCCAAGATCAGGCTGATTTCCAGGGGACTGGCTTCCACCCTCACAAAAGAAGCTTCAGCCCGACTCTGTGACCCTCACGGCTTGTTTACGAGCATGATGGTGATAAGTAATATCCTACCACTGCAGACTGGGGCTTTTTTATACTGAAGGCTGCAGGAGGAAAGCAGGTGGGAGAAGGAGATGTATCGTCCCTTTGCTGCTGCTAAAGGAGCATAAATTTCCTCAAGAACGACATAAATATGGCCTTTACCTCCATATGCAGCAGAGGAAGTCAAAGCTGACTCAAAACATGCTTTGAAATACAAAGAATCGTTTTATTTTATTTTTTTGCACTGGCTGAATCTACACTTTTAGTATGCAGGTTAAGACACAAACTGCTGTACTTAAAGGCTCCAGGAATCTTTGGCAGCACCGTGCTGAAGAACTACAAACAGGACTGGCACTACAGCTCTGGATGGTGGAGCCCCCGGCCAATCAAAGCCAGGCTTCCACATCTATTTTTATTTATTGGAGTTTTTCCATGTTAGAAAAGGGAAAACTGGTGCATTCGGAATTGTATGACATTGTTTTCCACCACATCTTTGCATTTAACATAAGGAAGACCTGTAAACTGGTAGTTAGGCCTTCTGAGGGGGCATTTCTGGGTGTCTGAGGGGGCATTTCTGGGTGTCTGAAATATTGGGAGCCGGATAACTTGTGTCACAGCTGTGGGCAGCTAGGCTGAGAATTCACCCAGGCCTGATTTTCCTAGAACCTTTAATATTCCCTGCATAAGCTGTGTTGTGACTTTGACACCCCAGATGGAAATTTGGGGGGTGAAGCCCTGCATGCTGCCCCAGTGTCATTTGAGTGGTATTTCCCAAGTGGCCAGGAACATCAGCCCAACAGTGGGTAAAGCTGTTGACATGTATTAAATCACAACATAGTTAAGTGTCTGGAATTGTAACTGTTACGTTGTTGGTCCTTCCAAAGTTGCTTCAGTTAAATATTTAGTGTAAAATTGTAAGGTGCCCTGTGGCCTGATGTGCCCAGGGTGTACCTCACCCAGTGCCCTTCCTGGGGTGGACTCCAGATTGCCAGAGCTATAACTGGATAACCAGTTGCTGAAAATGGATGGATGGAAAAATATTAAACAAGCTGCAGCCTTCCTCGTATCTTGCACTGAATTTAACCACTGAAAGTCGATGGAAACATGTTTGCAACAACAGTGTTTGTTTTTCCCCTTCTACAGCAAAACACAGCTGACGGCATCCCGAAAATTAACATAATTTAGCATGTTGCCATAGTATGATGTTTAGTGGGGGTGCTGGGGAAAATGCTGATAGGTCATTCCAAGGTGAACATGATAACTGAAAAATACACGGATACTTCGGCTAAACAAAAAAAGCTAGTTAGAAACAACTCACACTTTGAAGAACCATAATATATGAGGTATCTCAGAATGATGTTTATACTGTAGGTAGAAGTTTTGCAAGTAGCAATGGGTGACTGGTAACTGGAGAACAAATGTGATCTATTGTATTGGCCAGAACACAATTTAATGTGAAATGCAAAAAAAGAATAGTAAAATTAACGTGAATAATAATAATTTGGCAGTGTCTAGTGTTCAGAGATGTTGCTCGCTGCAGTACAGACATGCTTGCGTGACATGTAACTGGAGGATTGCTTCATTTGGGGTCTCCCCAAAGAGAGAAGAGATTTTCACCTGACTCTTAGGGTGAGATTATCTCCAATTTAGGGCACGGAAAGGGGAAACTGAGGTGTGATACAGGTGCGTTTTTATACTCTTCAGCTGACTTCAGACTAAAAACATCTCTTGCAAACACAGATGATAGCAGTGCTGTTGGTGCGGCTGAACCCTGCAGTAGCTGTACGACGTTAGAAGGCTGGAATCGCAGCTTTTCATTTGCGTTTCGCTGTGATGGGAGAGGTGGAAGGTGACAGGTCTCGGCTCCACCCCTCCGCCTCATCTCGCCTTTAATATGTGCACCCAGTTCAGCTGGGAGGGGAGGCTGTTTCCTCACCCTGTCCTATAGCTGGGTACAAGCCAGCACTCAGCAGAGACGCTTGCTAATTGCACTGCCTAAGGACGTACTCAAGCGGGAGGCCGTGTTGCCGTAGGGGATCTATAGAGACGCCCGATAAAAGCCGAGCTCGGTTCGCCAGAAAGTTTTAGTGGCTTTTCAACACTGTGGCGTTCCTCCTGCAGATTATATCGACAGGCTCGATGATCATGTCTTGGCGACCAACAATAACTGTAATTACCGGATGTCTTGTGTACAACGTGAAAAGAATACATTTTCCTTCTTTTTTTTTCTGCTTGATTTTTTTCTTCTGACTCTGAAGGTTTATTGCTTCTTTAAGCTGTTATTTCACATTCTGGGGAAGAAGTATGAATTCCTGTAGCGCCGGCCTCCACATAAACGCGTAGACTTTTTACTGTTTAATTTCAGTTCGGTATAATGAATGTCTGTTGGTTTTTGTTCGGCGTTGAGCCTCTTAAATATAGCCCAAGTGGCCATCGATCATCCTTTGATTCCCACTGAAGCCAGCAGAGGTTATTTTCGCATTAATAATGAGGGGATTTTAAAGTGGATTCCTGCTGCACCAGTGTTTGCATGACGCCTGTGACGGCGTCAGTCAAAGGAAACGGGAGTTTTGCCGCACCTGGGGAAAATCCACGGGCTACCCTAGTTCAACATGCACGCCTGGGTGTTCCTGTACCCTGAATCAGTCACATCCCAAACAGAAATTCAGTACACATAACGTTATTTAAAACTACGTAGAACAGAAATGCTCTGTGACAGATACATGGCTTTTCCATTGTGTTCTCCTTCACTGTCTTCACCCTTAGACCGGTGTCTCCCAATCTAGTCCTCGGGGACCCAAAGTCGGTCCGTGTTTTTATGCACTCTTAGCACCCTGTCAGACAGCCGACATTTTTGCTCCCTTCCAGCTCCCCAGTAGGTAGCTGGGAGGGAGCAAAACGTGGGTCCCTGAGGGCCGGATTGGGAAACACTGCTTTAGGCTATTCACTCTGCAGGTCCTTAAAGTAACCTGTAATAGCTGGGAATTTAGCACTTTAGATCTAATTTTAATTTAATTTAAAAAATATATAGATATATAAGATTTATGAATCGAAAGGTATACTAGATTTTACTGCTGCTTTTAGCCAAATTTCCAAACAGTCGTCCCTTTATACCATTTTGGAATATTTTTGATTTGTTATTGTCCCCACAACCTTGATCAGGATAAGAGGCTAAAGATGGATGGATTTCATACTGTAGTGATTATTCAGCTCTTCTCCGGCTCTCTGTTTTTGCCATATACAGGACGCCCTCATTCTGTTTATCTTCCCGATGGGCTCCGAAAATCTCACACACAGACTCATGAAAGGAACAGCAGCGAGATGGAATGGATTGTTGCCTCTGTGCATTTCGTAATCAGATCGCGGAAGACTTCTGCATTGCAGGCGGGGATGAGGTTTCTTGCTGCCAGGCTACTCGGATAGCTGGCATAACAGAGGTGGCAGCTATTATTTGGAAGGGAACGTAGACTTCAAGAGGTGCTGAAATCCAAGCCATATCAACAGGTTAAGTCACATAGCTTGGTTTTTAAGCCTTGTTAGATCTGTTGATGATACTACTGTGAAGACATATTTTTATAACTTTCTTTTTAATGTTAAACAGTCTTCTACAGTAGTTGAGTGGCAGACCACGGGGTGGGGGGGGAGGCCGATGACATCGGCAGAAGGTCAGTGAGTAATTACAGTGTCTTTTTTTTTGTTTTGCGAATGCATAAATGGTTATGTCAGTGTTAAAGTTGTGGGCAGATTAGCGGCCTTTGCCTCAGCAGGATACACCTCTGTGGCTATGATCAGAAGGTCCGTACTTCGAGCCTGGACCTTGGCAGAACAGTTACCTTTCTTTTGGGCCCTTGATTAAGACTCTTAACCCCCCCGAAATACTCCAGAGGCTCAGAATGAATGCCCTGACCCTGCATTCGCACCCGAAGCCGGCTTCCTGCCTAAGTTCAGGAACTTCGTTTTTGGTTCTCAGTTGCTGGGCTGTCTCGACCAGGAACTTTTAGAACATAAGAACATTAGAACTATACAAACGAGAGGAGGCCATTCGGCCCATCAAGCTCGCTTGGGGAGAACTAAACTAATAGCTCAGAGTCGTTAAAATCTTATCTAGCTCTGATTTAAAGGAACCCAAGGATTCAGCTTGCACTACATTATCAGGAAGGCTATTCCATACTCTGACTACACGCTGTGTAAAGAAGTGCTTCCTTAAATCCAGCTTGAAATGTTCTCCCGCTAATTTCCACCTATGGCCACGAGTTCGTGTATTTAAACTAATGCTGAAGTAACTATTTGGTTGAACAGCATCCAAACCTGTTCGAATCTTATATACCTGGATCATGTCCCCTCTCAGTCTCCTTTGCTTGAGACTAAACAGATTTAGCTCAAGTAACCGTTCCTCGTATGACAAGGAGGTCCTCCTTGGACCTTTGTAGGTCCTGGCCACTTTACTGTGTCGCTTTCCACCGTACAGCAAGAACTGTGACCTTCATGCTAAATAATCATGAGTGACGCAAAAAAGCTTGTAGGTTAAACTTAACACGTAATTTTCTATGAAACTACACCACCACTCCAAAAACAATGGAGGATGAACAAGTTGATTTGTTAGTTGTTTGTAAGTTATTGGGGGGGGTCAAAGCAGGACACCTCCTTATTTTTCCACATAATAAAAATGGTGTAAAATTAAGCAATTGTCATCGGAAGCACCAGCAGACAGAAGTATATTGGTTATCGATCAGATTTTCTGATGCAGATGTATGGAAGTACAAGGAAAAAGGTATTTATTAATGCATTGAATGTGACTGAGATAAAAAAATGTATTCCTTCTGCTCAGTTTTTGTTCCACTATCTCCGGCGTTTTTGCATACCTTCCAATTTAGCGGCGTGCTTGTGGTCAACCGATCTGCAAGTTCATTGACATAAGACCCACCCCGATAGTTTGTGTTCGACTGAAAAGTACCTCGTCCTTTGTGGGGAATAAGACAAGGTAAGGGTTACTTTATGTTATCGTAGTTATGATTAGCGTTATGCCCACAGAATTCAGTGGAGAGTCTCCACAACCACAGGAATACATGAACCTCAAGTGCAAGATGGGATATGTGAAAAGAAGCATACCGGTCTACCTGTACTTGTGCAGTTAGTAAATACAGCATCATTTCATGTTTTTCATTTTATTTCTTTTTGCAGAAGTGCTTGGATAGAGACACTATCTTTTAATTTTCCAGAACGTCCAAGTGACTGTTTATTTTAATTGAAGTTGTGCATAAACTTGCAAGATTTATTGCAGTACGGACAAAACATAGGAACAGTGACAGAGTCTATCCATGTTAATTGCCTTGTAAAAGGTGCCTTCTAATCTCATGATGCAGCCTTTTCTGAAGTTACAGCTAATTGTCTTCAGCAGTTCATTTCAAGCTGCTCTCAATCATGAATTAGCATTTTCTCTTGCTAAGTACACAACATGGTGAATTCATGATTTTCCAGTTTATTAATTTACTAATATGCATTGCTGGAAAAATCCAGTTTGTATATGTGTTGTTAGAATTGATTTTTTTTTTCCAATCTGATTTTTTTTCCATCGGCTGGTTGGTATCGCGTGACAAAGTGGACTAGGATGCTGCGCCTGTCAATGGAAGCTTGCAGGTTCGAATTCCATGGTCAGCATAGTGATGTCACTGTTGGACCCTTGAGCTACACCCTTAACTGCAATTGCTCCAGGCACTGGCTGATCCTGCTGAACTGTATGTTGCACTGGCTGAAAGTATCTGCTAAAGAAGTTAGTGTGTTGTTTTTCTTATATTTACTTGTGGCAGCTAAGTTTTCATTCCGGGATATGAAGGAATTGCCATTTTATCCACTCGCATTCCATCAGCCCGTCTGTTCTGTCACAGTTCCTCCAAGTTTGCCGTTGGAGAAACGCGGCAAGAAATCTTGAAAAGTCATCAACCTCTTTTTTATTTTCCCCGAAAGCTGGTTGTCTTTGCCAGCACCTGAACAGCCACCTGCGTGGCCGGAGCGAGCTGCGCCGCACGCACCGCGAGCTGAGAAGGAGCCCAGCGTTTAGATTTCACCCTCTTCCATCATATATAAATACTTTTATCCTGTACGAAGTAAAGAAACCAAGCTGTGTTATGCAGAACAGAATGATGGGACTGCAGCAAAACTCTCATTTGAAGTAGTTTTGAAGGTTTCGGTGCCTCGGAAGGAAATGTGATATTTGGTGAACGCGGGGCTCTCACAGGTGACAGGACGTATCTCACAGCTTTGACTCCCAACCAGTCTGTCTGCTTTGCGTCAGTCGTCCCAACCCCCGACATGTCACCCCTTCCAGTTCCTTGTGGTAACTATCTGGTAGCTCCCCCATGCCGCTTTAGGCCAGTCCTGTAGAATGTGACACTAGGGCAGCAGGTGTGCCCTGGTTGAGGTCAGGGGGTAACCGAGACATAATCCCCTGCTGGAATTTACAGCCCTGGACAGGCACTTCTCACGGTGGATGACTCTTCCTCTGCTCTGCCGCCCTTTTTGGTGTTTACTTCCATACACGTGATTTTCACCGCTGTGACCAAGGCTGCCGCAGCTCAATAAGTCCGTGTTAATGAGTTGATCGCTTGTAGACTTCTCATGTGAATTTGTCTACTTAACTTAAAGTGACAGGTGGATCAATGCTGTTTGCTTGGTATAAAAGTAGGGGCTCCTTTATGTGAGTCATTACGGGACCTGTTGAGAAGAGCTTGATTGACGGCATACAGGAGATTTGTGGTTTTTCGGCGGTCCGCCATGACGCCCTCAGGATTTCCAGGTCATGGTGCTCTGGCTGCATGCAGTTTAATTTTTATTTGCCGCATTATGTGAGAGTTGCTGGTTTCTGGCCCCTCGAGTTTGTGGAAGAGTCTGAAGGCAGAGAGAGGATTACGGACTTGCCGCTTGCTGCTCTGACCTGATCTTGTGTGCCCCTCTCTCTCTCTCTCTCTCTCTCTCTCTCTCTCTCTTTCTCTCTCTGTCCATCCCATAGGGTTGTCAAGGAGGAGATTTCTGACGACAATGCCAAGCTGCCCTGTTTCAACGGGAGGGTGGTGTCCTGGGTAAGGCTGATGGATGGTGTCCTGCAGGGCGTGGCTTAGCATGCCGCTGTGGGGCTCGCCACGGAGCGGGTTACATCACCGCTTCTGCAGTACCCCCAGCCCCCCTTAATGAAGTCATCAGAATGCAGTTACCACCTAATAGGCTGCACCTTGATGGGATGTATTTTATTTTAAAAGCTCAGATCTTCCGATGGTAATTTTTCACAGAGAATAACATTAATATTTTAATGCATATGCTGTGTATATTCAGGGACAATAACATGATACCAGAACTCAAAGATCATGTTTGCTGTGGTCATTAATAATACAGTACACAGCACAAAATGGGAATCTTTTAGAGAATCCAGAGATTATAGCTTCACGTAATCGTACATCAGTAACCGTAGCAGCAAAGTTTCACAGAGCAGAAGGTATCGCTTTATAGCAGAGGTACAAGCTGACTTGAATACAGATTAATGTTCTAGATCAGAAGCTCAGAAGTACTCAGTGCTGTACGTTTTGACAGTAATGTTGTCTCAAGACAGTGTGTGGGGAGCTTCTAGAAAAACGATTCGAAAAAAGGACTCTAAAGGACTGCGGAGAAACAGTGTAATGTGTGAGCAGTTCAAAGATCGTAATACTGTTTACACATTTTGTGCAATGTCAAGATAAACTATTATTTATTTTCATCATGAAACGTATGCAGCATTGGAACAATTCACCTCCTAACAGTTTTTCAACCTGGAGACTTCCAGCTGTGTGATGCCATTTGTATTCATAAACGGAAATTAAAATATGGAACACTAAGTCCTTTGTAGCTGGTGCTGGGGAGCCCTGGGACCTTAATCTCTGCCCGCTTCTGTACGGATCCCCTATGGCAGACTGCTGTAAGGTTCTTATTTGTTCCTTTAAGAATGGGCTTGGTACCCAGCCTGCACTGCTTTCTATAAGCTGTTTTACACCACTGTCAGAGAGATATTAATGTAATCTGCTAATGTCCAGATGGTGTCCTGGTACCAGGTGTTAGGCTGTTAGGTAGAGATCGACAAAATGATGCTTCATGAACCATTTGCTGTATTTTTTAACCCCATAGATGATACTCTTGGTTTGCTTTCGGGCATGCTTTGTACCCCTTTTTTTATCAAAGAGCACCATCTAGTGGGGTCAAAAAATACAGCAAATGGTTCATGAAGCGTGATTTTGTCCATCACTACCATTAGCTGATGGGGCTACCTTGGGGCAAACTGCGGTGTATCTGATGGTCTATCTGTGGCATTCTGTCTGCTGTCAGCTGGTGCTGGCCGAGAGTGCCCACTCCGACGGGGGATCCCAGTGTACCGAAACCCATCCTGAGCTCCCGCCTCCCCTAGAGAGGACTGGGGGCATCGGGGACTCCAGACCACCTTCCTTCCAGTGAGCACCTGCACTCCGCCACACTTCCATAATACACACTCACAAGACGCATGTACATTCATGTACATTGATACTGAAATGCCAAATTACACACGACCATACATATGCACTTCCAAACCTGTAATTTTAACCAGCAGTATCTCTAGACCACCAAAATATTTGCAGATTTTTCAGTCCCACTAAAAGGATCTGTAGTATCTTAAGTGCCAGGTTAGCAGCAATCATTCAAGCGTAATAGTATGTTCAACATGGTGCGGGTTTCACACTAGGGGGCGGGGCTGCCTATCAGTGCTGAATGCTCGCTACCACATGTGTAAACCCAGCCCTCTTGACCTTTGTCATAGTTCGAGATATGGAGTATGCCATCTGGTGGACAGAAGGCAACCATGCATATCTTTCAGGAGACCAGCACCAGTAACAGAGAAGGCCTATGCCAGCACTACCACCCCCACTCCACTGCATCGTTTTGAGAAGAACCTTGCTTGTGCCAGACCTCTGACTAAATGTGCCTGGCACACACTCAGCCCTCTCTGCGAGGCTGTAGCCTGCTGGTCGTCTGCCCATTACGATGCCCTTAATAATGGATGCGCTCCAAACACAGCAACAATAATCTAAACATCTTGAGGGAGCTTCTCCCCAGGGAAGCCGCATAATGTGCTCAGCCACAAAATTTGCTAATCCCAGCAAAATTACCTGTTTTAAAAATGGAATGAAACGAAAACGGCTGGTGTTTCCACTTTTAATGTACACTGGGTTGGCTCTTATGTAAAACTAGATTTGAACTCTAGCACAATATTAAAGACGCTTTCCCAGCAACTTAGGAGCAGGCTAAATTTAGAAAAGAAACTGCTGCAAGCTTGTTGCCGTCGAGGCCACCATTGCCGGGTCTATATTGAGAACAAGCAATCTGTCAAGTCACGGTATCTGTTTTTATTGAGCGTTTCACATTCGGACTCTTTTCTGCCCTCTGCTGACTGCTTCGGTCTCTTACCCCCATCTTATGACTTGTAGGCGTGTCGGCGTGTTTCTAACCCCATCTTGTGGCGAGAATGGGGAACACCCAATAATGGGCGTTCCGTCGATTTCACCGAGGCTAGCCTTTTTTTTCTCTCTAAAAATCTCTTCTTTTTTATTACAAATGCTGACATCATTGATAATCAGAAAAATAAACGACGACGTGTGTTACTTTAAAGGATAGAGAATAATGATGAAACACCAGTTCGCATTTCCCACGAGGTTACTCAGCGACAGTCTCTCTCACTCAATTTGTCTGACCCAGTGCGACTGTTTGCTGTCTACCTGGGTCTCGGTCGTCACATGCCAAAGCAGTCCTGTGACATCCGCTGTGTAATGACAGGATCGCTGTTTGAACAGCGCTGGGTAACATATCCACAGGCGCAAGATATACTGGGTTGCATTTTAGTTATTCTTGATGGGCGCTGATGACAGTTTTTAAAACACGGAAATATAACAATTCAGTTTGGTTAGTTGAAGAAAAAAATCTGTCAGTTGTCACATGAATTGCGTTAGATTGGTATTTTTCACACGCAGACAGTTTAAAGATACGGTGTAATTACAGCAGTTTGCCACCTGGGGGAGACCTACACAGGGAGTCTCTCAGCTGAAATGTAGAGTGTTCATGCTCACAGAGCAGACCTGCAGTTCCTTTGTTTTACTGATAGCTACATTCCAGTCTTTAATGTAAATTAAATAGTTTTTAGTTTTTAATATTCAGTAAAGTAAAATGTAATGTGAATTGCATAATAAAATGAACAAATTCAATAGACACTTTCTCAGAGAACCTGTATACTATTTCATCGTACCATTGCAAATTTTAATTGTATACACCGATATTACCATTTTTGTAAACCACAGATACAATATTTAGTCAGACTGCTTGTGAATCAAAACAAATGACATAATGGGGCTTTTGGCATATTAAAAAAACACGGCATACAACATGTCGTTAAACTGCCTTCAGTTTTAATTCAGCTTTCATTGAGTGGAGTGCCTCATTGCTGTAATATGGGTATAGCTGTCGTGCGGCTGTAGCTGTCGTGCGGCTGTAGCTGTCGTGCGGCTGTAGCTGTCGTGCGGCTGTAGCTGTCGTGCGGCTGTAGCTGTCGTGCGGCTGTAGCTTGACCCTGCCATGTGTGTGTCTTACAGCGCTAATGCCGTGAGCAGCCGTGACGGCCTGGACACGGAGACGGGCAGCGAGTCCCTCCTCAGCCACCGTAGGGAGAGGGAGCGGGAACGCGCCCGCCGGAAGGCCAGAGAAGGCGAGTGTGAGTACTACCACCGCCGCGGCGTCTCCAGCCTGAACGACCGCCGCTCCAAGACTCTCACTCATCATGTGGTTACGAATTTTGCCATGTTAATAACTTTAGAGGATGAGCATGGCGTCCTGTGTTCATCAGAGGCAATTCTAGGATTGTTGTGGTGTGGGGGGGGGGCTTAAGAGGGGGCATAATTCATATAGAGGGGGCCACCTTATCAATACGTGTTCCTGGGATTATTACGAACAGCCACCAGTATTTTCAGGTTATATTTTTTTTTAGTCTTGCGCTGCAGCATTACTGTTACCGTGAGAGCGCCCTCTCTGGTGAATGTGGGGAAAGGCTGTCTTTTCTGAGGGGCTTTCAGCCCCGGAGCCATGATGCATTTCCAAGAAAGCAGGGGATGTAATGCCAGAAAAAACATATTTTCTGCATTTTTTTAAGTGACCCAGATGGCTTATGCTTTTCTTTGGTATAATTCTGGGCTCTGGAACCGGCTCCAGGCTCCCCCAACAAGCCTGTACTGGATAAGTGGTTAGAAAAAGGATGGATGGATGGATTATATGCCTTTGTTTGATTCAGTATTGAATATGATCACTAATATAAGGCAGAGATCTAAAGATTCATCTGAAGGTGTCCTGCTGGAAATACAGACAAACTGTGTATTTGTGTGTTTTTAAAATGTTTTTTTTAAAGATCATTTGGTCTATTCTGTATCCAGTCAGATTCTGGTTTGAGTTTGGGCTTCATTTCAGCTGTAGAAAGTGTGTGTGCAGTTGTCCAGCTGGCTTATGGTCATTCCCTGTTGAATACTACAGTGCTTTGCAGGGAATACTGGTCTAATGAAAATATGGTGACTCTCTTCATTTCTTATGAAAACGTCATGTCTCTGTTCACTGAGCTGTGTGACCTCGGTGTGGAGGAACAGACTGGGACATCAGCACTCCTATGATCGTTTTAGTGCAGTGTTCACCAACTGGCGGACTCTGGTCTGTATCCATACAAAACTAACATTAAATCCCTCCCATCAAATGGAGGAAATATACAGTACTACTTTGGGGGAAAATAGTTGGGGTCCTTGTTTTAGTGTAAAATTTCAGCTAAATCAAGGATTATCATGCACAGCTTCTTGCTTTAACATGCACAGCTTCCTGTTTTAACATGCACAGCTTCCTTCTTTAACATGCACAGCTTCCTGTTTTAACATGCACAGCTTCCTTCTTTAACATGCACAGCTTCCTGTTTTAACATGCACAGCTTCCTGTTTTAACATGCACAGCTTCCTTCTTTAACATGCACAGCTTCCTGCTTTAACATGCACAGCTGCCTGCTTTAATGTGCACAGCTTCCTGTTTTAACATGCACAGCTTCCTGCTTTAACATGCACAGCTTCCTGCTTTAACATGCACAGCTTCCTTCTTTAACATGCACAGCTGCCTGCTTTAATATGCACAGCTTCCTGCTTTAACATGCACAGCTGCCTGCTTTAATGTGCACAGCTTCCTGCTTTAACATGCACAGCTTCCTGCTTTGACATGCACAGCTTCCTGTTTTGACATGCACTGCTGCCTGTTTTGACATGCACAGCTTTCTGCTTTACCATGCACAGCTTCCTGCTTTGACATGCACAGCTTACTGCTTTGACATGCACAGCTTCCTGCTTTACCATGCACAGCTTCCTGATTTGACATGCACAGCTTCCTGCTTTGACATGCACAGCTTCCTGCTTTACCATGCACATCTTCCTGCTTTTACATGCACAGCTTCCTGCTTTACCATGCACAGCTTCCTGCTTTGACATGCACAGCTTCCTGCTTTACCATGCACAGCTTCCTGCTTTGATATCCACAGCTTCCTGCTTTGACATGCACAGCTTCCTGCTTTACCATGCACAGCTTCCTGCTTTAACATAGGCCCCCTCTATCATAATACTCACAGCAGATGGGCTGCTTTCATAAGAGCATGTGTTGTTTTGCACTTGGACGTGTGTGTGATGCTGTCCCTCCACTGGGGAGGGGAGCAGAGAGGAAGGGAGCGGAGGAGAAGGGAGCAGATGAGAGGGGAGCAAAGGAGAGGGGAGCAGAGGGGAAGGGGGTAGAGGGGAGGGGAGCGGAGGAGAGGGGAGCAGAGGGGAAGGGAGCAAAGGGGAGCAGAGGGAAATGGAACAGAGGAGAAAGGAGCAGAGTCGAGGGGAGCAAAGGAGAGGAGAGTGGAGGAGAACCATGCCTGGCACACTCACTCCAGTCCAGGCTGCACTGATTATCACAAAAACAGCAGCTCTCACCTGCCAGCCCCAAACCTCCTCGCCTCTACTACTGCCTCGTTAGCAGAAATCTCATTAATTACCATGGATTAAATACAGCCGGAGATGAGGAGGTGGACATAGCGGGGAGCTGGTGAGATGTACAGAGCTCACAGAAAGTCTTGGGATGCTTGCTAAATTCTGTAACAGTGTTGCAGATTTACTGGTTATATAACAAAAGTACATTGACAAGCAACATTTAACATATCTGCACATATCTTCTTCACAGACAATTTCTTCTTATTAAGTGTCAACGTTTTATCTGAATCATTAGTTCTGTTCTTGCCATTTTGTTGTTAAATTGCAATTGTAATGACTGACTCTCACAGAGATACTAAACATAAATGTTTGGTGTTTTATGTCATTGCGAAGGTGTTACTGATTAAAAACACCCAATGATGCTTGTCAATGAACGTTTTAAAATCAGATCAGCTCTTTTAGATTTATAATTTGCATCTTAGTTTATTAGTACTTGAATGTTTTACTTTAAAACTTTAGTTGCTTCTGATGTATATTTTCAGGAGACCGAATGAAGTAATGATTTTTGTTATAAAACCAATAAATCTGCAATATTTCTCCCTAAATTAAACAAACATCCCACGACTTTCTGTGAGCTCTGTAGATGGCAGAGAAGATTTTGAAAGGACCTCCATTCTTCACCACCACCTGACACCCCACTGTGTTAAAGAACTCCCCTCCCTCGGAACTTCACACCAGCTATCCTTGTCCTGTGACTTCCGCTGCAGATCGCAGTCACTGCCACACATCTTCATCACGGCGGCCATCTTGAAGTCCACACTTCACATGCTGAACTTGTGTGGTGATGGAGTGTATTTCCCATGCTGAAGGGGAAATGCCAGAGCGCTTTACTAGCCTCCCTGTCATTTTTTTGAAGTAGCCTGAATGCACATCCTGTATGTAGGACCCCTGTCTTATTTTAGTAGCCCCCACTGTAAGCATGTTCCGGAGCAGGTGGTGTCATCCCCTAACATTTAGCTTAGCGTGCAACTTTGCATTTGGCCCTCAAGCCGCATGTGCACCTAGTCGGCTAAAGCTGCACATTTAGCCTGAAAGTTCCGCAGTAGAAACCAAGACTGCAGCTACCCAGGGTCAGGACAGAAACTTTCAGTGCTACATCAAGGTGTAGTCACTTCCAACAGAGGGTCTTCGAGCTGCTGTTGATGGACATTTTTTACATATTTTAAAGTATCGACAGACTAAGATGTATCGTCCCTGTCTTGGCATGTCATTTCAGTATGGCTGGTCGGGACGCTCTCAGGGCAGGGGTCTCTAACAATTTTTCTCCAAGGAGCAAATTCCATCAACAACACAAAGCCAAAGGCCACTGAAAAAAAAAACGGTCGTACGGTCTCGATTCAATTGCATAGCAGTCCAGGATCCACTGGTTCGTGCTTACAGGCCTAAGTAGATCTGGTCAGTTTGCCGTTGATTGAGAATGTCCACACTCTTGGGTCTGTTGACTACAACCGTTAGCATACTGCAGTGCTTTCGAAAAGGCGCCCTTCAATGCCCACTGTAACCTCCAGGTAGAGGAATGTTGCCTTGCTTTCATTCGTCCTGTCTGCGCCTTCCTCCAGCTAATGGTGCAGCAGACATTCCTTGTTGGCGTCTTACTAAACCGGGACTCCTGGTTTGCGCCTGGATTCTTCTGCGTTAGTCGTGGTGATGCTAAAACAACTGTTGCTGCTCCTCCCCGTCAGCAGACAGTTAAGTGTGTGTGTGCGGATAGCCACAGATCCGCGTGTGTCTGTGTTACAGTGTGTGTCTGTACAGTGCCCAAGAAATCTGCATCCTGTGCAGTGTCGAGAAATCTGTGGGACAAGACGTGTATGTCAGTGACATTAGCAATGCTTTCATGCAGCTGAAAAGGGCTGTAGAAAGGCTTGGGAGGATATAGGTACCCCTACCCCTTTATCAGCATGTGAGGCCCTTCCAGCCAATAGGGTGCTGTCCTGACACTCGGCTCCACCCCCGACATTGCTGTATGTATCCAAGTGGGAGGTGCTTCAGAGATTGTGGCGTTCAGGAAGGTCCCAGCCACACCACATTCTGGGATGTTTGGTAAAGAACTCTGTAAATGTGGGACATTCATATTTAATATAGTATTAAACCTTCTGGGGCGGCATGGTGGTGCAGTGGTTAGCACTGTTGCCTCACACCTGTGGGACCCGGGTTCGAGTCTCCACCTGGGTCACATGTGTGTGGAGTTTGCATGTTCTCCCCATGTTGTCGTGGGGTTTCCTCCGGGTACTTCGGTTTCCCCCCACAGTCCAAAAACTTGTTGAGGCTAATTGGAGTTACTAAATTGCCCGTAGGTGTGCATGCGTGAGTGAATGGTGTGTGAGTGTGCCCTGCGATGGGCTGGCCCCCCATCCTGGGTTTTTCCCTACCTCGTGCCCATTGCTTCCGGGATAGGCTCCGGACCCCCCGCGACCCAGATGGATAAGCGGTTTGGAATGGATGGATGGATTAAACCTTCTACTTCAGTGATAACTTCATACATATAGGTGGACCATGGAAAGTCATCGAAGTTGCAAGTGTGTCCCAATACCACATTTTGTCCACGCTACCATCCTCACTCACCCTCACTCAGTCACTCGTTCCTTCCCTCGTCAACTTTGTGAACTTTCAACAGCGAGTCATCGAGGGAGGGAGTGAGGGAGCCATAGTTCTTCCTGAGTGTTTTGTTTCTGATTTAATGGAGTGAAGACTCTGCGTGGCCCTGAGGTCCTCTGCCCCTGTGCCGTCTCCCCTAGTCTCCCGTGTGAACGGCCACTCCAAAGTCGAGCGAGCGGCACGCGACTCGGCCATGGGCTACGACAGCACATCCATGATGAGCAGCGAGCTGGAATCCAGCTCCTTCATCGACAGCGAGGAGGATGAGGATGCCAGCAGGTCCCCGACTTCCTCCTCCATCTGGAACCTAGATCCACACACTTGCAGCAGCATGAAGTTTGGTAGATTAGTGGGCTCATTAATTTCATGACACTCAGGCAAACCAGTCCAAACTAGACCATGCACACATTATTATTATTTCTTATATTTTCATTATTATTAGAGTTGCTTAGCATTTTCCATTTATCTAGTGTAAACCAGGAGATGTGTAAAAGGTTGAGACTAATGATTTTAATGATAATGAATGAGATCGCGTAATTTAAACTAATTAGTGTACATTTATTTGTTTGTTTATTTGGGGGCAGGGCTAAAGTACAGGAGCTAAAACCCCCTTAACACAGCCCTAGCAATGCTCCCGAGTGAAGTGATTCAGAATGTCAGTCACTACTATAAACTAGTCACGCTGCAACCATTGATGATTGAATATTGAAAAGAGAGCAGTTTTCATGTTGAAAATGGATGCTCACGTTTGCCTTCCCTCTGCATGACTCTTCCTTTCTTTCTCTTCGCCTGCCATTGTCTTTTTTTGGATACCCTCTCACCCCAAATTCATCTCCATCTTCCCTTCTTTCATTCTGCCTTCCCTCATTCTCTTTCCCTCGCTCCTCATCACTCTCCTTCTCGCTCTCCTTCTCGCTCTCCTTCTCGCTCTCCTTCTCCGCTTCCATCCCCCTCTTCATTTGCGTCTCCTTCATCTCGCCCCCCCCCCCCCCTCCACAGACTTAGCAGCTCTACAGAGCAAAGCTCCTCCTCGCGTCTGATGCGGAGGCACAAGCGCCGGCGAAGGAGACACAAAGTAGCCAAGATGGATCGGGTGAGCACAGGACTGACGTGTCCCACGAGGCTCCAATTCCTCAGTACTTCTGGCAGACTTGGCACCTGCACATATAGCATTCTGCATTCAGCAACGTGCTAATGGCTGTGTCCCACTCTTGGATGGGTGTGGAGCTGAAGGTTTGATAGGTGTGTGACTGTGTGTGATGTTCCCTGTCCATGTCTCACTCCCCTTACTGCAGTCATCCTCGTTCAGCAGTATCACCGACTCTACAATGAGCCTTAATATCATCACTGTGACCCTAAACATGGGTAAGGAATCATTTTCGTTCTTCCTGCTGTTTCTGGCCTGTTAAGAGTGGTGCTGTGCGGTTTGAGCATGTCCCCCTCTTGTCCCCTGACAGAAAAGTACAACTTTCTGGGTATCAGTATTGTCGGACAGAGCAACGACCGCGGGGATGGGGGAATCTACATCGGCTCCATCATGAAGGGAGGTGCCGTGGCAGCAGATGGCAGGATCGAGCCAGGAGACATGCTGCTACAGGTAAGCGGATCAGGTTGGTGCCACTTTCAGGCGAGGCCATGTGGCAGGATGAAGCTCTCCCTGCCGAGAGATTCCCAGTCGCCTGGACTACAGCGTCCCTCCCCGATGGGCTCTGCTATAAGGTTGCATCCTGTGCTTGAAATAAACGCCTCGTAAAAAGGGTCTCCTCTGTGCTGTCTTTCCTGGCAGCCAAACAATGATGACGTTTGCTGCCTTTTTGTCTTTGTTCTAACATTGTTCCCCTGTGGTCAGTCACTCATGAAGCCAGTTAGTTCGTCTGTGACGGATAAGGAGGCTTTTGGCAAAGTATGCGGCAGTTAGGCAGCGTAACAGACGCACATACCTGACACAGTCTGACAGTGGCTGAAGTCACTGATGGATGCAGACAGGGGATACTGGCAGAGCCCGCGAGAGCCTGTTCTAAGTGGTCCTGTTCCTCTCAGATAAAAATACTTGCCACATTTGGATTCTTGAATATCATTTCCTTTGGCTGGGAGTCAGCAAGAAGAACATCTGTCCGCTATCTATGATTCATGCCCACTACTTTCAGACAGCCAGAAAACAATTCTGAACTTTTTACGGACTCTGTCCTACTATTTCAACAGCAGAATAGCTCAGAATTATTTGGCTACACACCACAACCAGCAAGGCTGTGGTAATTGTGAAACTTCCAGTAGCCAGATCATGTATGAGACCATGCCAGCATGGTGTCTCATGGTGCACTGCAGTAATCAGAAGACAGTAAAAAATCACTTATGAGTTTCCAGGCTCTTCATTATTGCCATTCTAGCCAGCTACCCAGAACCATGGTTTTTGTGATCGCCACCTGCTGGCTATTATTGGAATTCATTGACATAACGGTTATTCTTTTTTTCTGAGGTGCACTTTTACTGCTGTTAAACAGCCATGTTTCTCACTGCTGCAGTGTCACAGAGCTGTGATAAAAAAAAAAAATCTTGCAGTTGCCTTTATTTTTTCACAGATGAAAACTGTGAAAAGAAAAAGGTCAGAGTTACTGTTATTTATATCATGTTTTTATTCGTTATAATTTAAATGTTTAATATGAAATTTCTCATCACACACCCCTTTTTACACCATTGACACCGAAGTCACTCTTGAGCCTTTCATGTGGTTTATTACATACTCTTGTATCCTGCCACTAGTGGCTGACTCTGGTACTGCATCCTGACAGGTGAACGACGTGAACTTCGAGAACATGAGTAATGATGACGCGGTGAGGATCCTACGAGAGATCGTCTCCAAGACCGGGTATGGCCAGTGCAGAGGTGGTGACTGGAAAGCTTAGGGCTGCAAAGTCCTTTAAATATTCTTTAAATATAGCTCTCCTAACAGAAATTAAATTTAGTTGTTTACTTGACAGTGACTTCTAAATTTTTAGTGAAACTGGCATATAATTTTAATCCAGTTGTACAGCTGGATGGGATTAAAGGGATTATAACTGAGATTACCACCTCATGTCTGCAGTCACTGCACTATTGCTGTTGCTTTCAGCATACAGCAGGATACCTTTGTTCATTCATTCCTGTTGGACCCCTGCAACCTAAGTTCATGTGTCTGTATGATTTTACTTTATGGTTTGTAATCTGTGTTTGGGCTTTCTAATATTAAGCCGCAATCTTATCTAACGCCCCACAATATGAGTAACTGTTCTGAGAACCGAAAGCAGGAACGGAAAGTGAAGTTGAGCTAACCGGGGACGGAGAGTCCCTGACATGCCCTGGGGTGAACTGGGCCACATCACAGCCTCCGCCCCCTGACCGGTCGCTCCTGTCTTGCAGGCCCATCAGCCTGACAGTGGCCAAGTGCTGGGATCCGTCACCCCGCAGCTACTTTACCATCCCCAGGGGTGAGGAGTTCGGCCACTGGTCCCGTCACCAGTGCCGCATGCGTTCTGAGTGGCCCCCAGTCGCGGTTCTCATGGGCTCCCCTTCTTCCTTGTATCTGTTTGCCCCTGCAGCCGAGCCGGTGAGGCCTATAGACCCAGCGGCCTGGATCTCCCACACCACCGCCTTGACGGGGCCGTACCCACACTACGGTACAGTCAGCTCCACATGCCAGCGGCACTTCTTGTGCTGGAGACTTTGATCCAAAAAGCTACTGACTTTATCAGTGGTTTCATTATTAATTATTATCTCAGGGTTGGGAGGGTTTTGCAAGATTTGCCCACTAGGTGGTGCTGTTGTTGCCTACACTAGGGTTTCTCAACCTGTCAGCAGCCCGGGGTTCCCCCTTGGTAAATTTTACTGACCCCGGGTCGGGGCTTCCCGCTTGCCAAATTTCATTGATCCGGGGGTGTCAGTCAAGTGCCCCTGGTAAAACTAACAAAAAACCGCCTCTTCTCAACCAAGAATAGGAGGGTTGCAGGTGACGTCATACGGTAGCATTCATACTAAGCAAAGACCGTCATCTGCCATGTAGGTGGTACCATCTTGTGCAAGATACCCTGGTACTTCGTTTAGAAAAGCAGGGGAAAATCCTTCCCTGTGTCAGCCTTAGCGGGGCTGGTGCCAAGTCGGTACTTAATTTGGGACTACGCTTTGCCAGTGCCGATTACCTGGTGCCGTGCCTGTGAAACTGGCTCCAGAACGGCTCCACAGAATTACCGGTCTGACACTGGCAGTGAGCCGCCTGCGAGTGGCAAGAGGCCACAACGTGCTTTAAACTTCGACAGAGCCGCACTTCTATTTCCAGTGTTTGATGTTAGCGCTAGCTAAAAACATGCAGAAATGAAAGTAAAGCTGGAGACAGCAGGCTAATGCCAGGTCTGCCCAGGCCGTGTGCCGACAACCCCCCCCCCCCCCCCCCGGATAAATTGCTCAAACCAGGGTGGGCCTCGTTTTACCGGGCAAAATGGCAAAATGTTTTATTAAGTTCTTTTTCTTCAAATCAGTCGGTATCGTAAATTATCTCGGTATAATTCAGGTCATTATTTCTTTTTCCCAAGACTTCCCTTAGAGTGACCCTTAAACTGGTTCAGAACAAGCAAATTGAATGGACTGCAAACCGAAATCTAATTTTAATAAATAAATTTTGTACATATGAACTTTTTTGTTGTATCACATGACACTATAAAAGCTGACAGCACGGTTTGTTGTTTTCCTATGACTGCCGCACTGTTCATTCCAGGGCATGGGTTTGACGTCGCTGGTAGAGTTATCACCCAGGCTGTTACTTTCATCACACTCACAGCTTCCACTCAGACCGCTTATCTCTCCTGTGATATCACCAAAACAAGTGCATGTGCCGCGCTCCGCTAACTCAGTAAACCTCGCCCTGCATTTCTTTGCCGTAGGCTGTCTGTTCATAAAAGACTACTTTATGATTGGTTGCATTCATTTCTGTGATGCGATAGGCTGATGCGTGCTATTAAGCACTGCCCTTTAGGGACAATTTATAGACGTTTCTAGTTTTCTTATTATTTAAATTTTAGATAACTATAAGTCGGAATATCGTTTGCAGCTCTCAGTTCTATCCCCTCAGTAAATTTCGCCAACTGGGGAATTTTCCCAGGCAGAGATCAGTTTGTACCCATGTAGTCATTATCATTATGTACCGAACCGTATTTCCCTGCCAGGTTCCACACCCCTCTACAGGCCGCCCCCATCCTGCTACTGGGCTGCAGATCGGTGGTCTAGAAACATGGGTCTAAACTGCTTCTTGAGGGCATTGCAATGAGCCTGACCTGTACGGGTCGTCGCCTTGTCTCTGCAGAGTGCGATGACCTACCACTGTCAGTGAGCAAAACCGACATGGCCACGATTGTGAAGGTGATGCGGCTTCCCGACTCGGGCCTGGAGATCCGAGACAGAATGTGGCTGAAAATCACCATAGCCAATGCTGTCATCGGTGAGGACGCGGAAAAGTCCAGAAACTGACTCAGATTTAAGATCAGAGAGTGAGGCTGCGGTTACCGTAAGAATAACAGTGGTGCTCATAGGGATGTAGTAACTATTTGAATATTAGTATTATTTGTTTAAATCCTGCTTTTTTTTTCTTTTATTTGTCGATCTTTTTCCCTGTTCTTCAATTATTCTGTATAAATCTTGAAGGAAAGGCACACTCAAGTAAAGCTCCTTGTTGTGAAAGGCACTACGGAAAAATGAATTGAATTGAATAGTATGGTGGTAGGGTAGTATTGCTGTAGTATTAATAGCACAATTGTAGTACTGCATCCTTACAGTATTTCAGTATTAATTGTTCTTGGTAGGTTATTACAATGGTAGCATCCCTAGCACAGTGATAAATGGTGAGGCCTGAGCTCCGGTCTCTCTGTCAGGTGCTGATGTGGTGGACTGGCTATACTCCAGAGTGGAGGGCTTTAAAGACCGCAGAGACGCCAGGAAGTACGCTAGCAGCCTGCTGAAACATGGCTACCTGAGGCACACCGTCAACAAGATCACCTTCTCCGAGCAGTGCTACTATACCTTCGGGGACCTTTGCCAAAGTACTGCCTGCTGCTACGTCCGTACGAGGCCTAATCCTGGACGATTATCAAACGTGGCAGAAGAATGACTGGCTCTCTGTGCTTCCTGCAGACATGGCGACCCTCAATCTGAACGAGAGCTCCAGTGGGGGGGCCTCTGAACAGGACACCCTAGCACCGCTTCCCCCGCCAGCCGCCAATCCGTGGCCAATGGGAGGGCAGCCGTTCCCATACCCGCCGTTCCCCACAGCGCCCCCTACCTTTCCCCCGGGGTACTCTGACCCCTGCCACAGTTTCCACAGTGGCAGCGCCGGAAGTCAACACAGTGAGGGTGAGTAATGAGTATGTTGGGTGGAACTGGCCGAGTGAGACTTGAGTAGTCAGTTCTGAGATGTGTGGATTGTATGAAATGGAAAAACAACCGTGTCTCATCTCAGCTTTAATTTTAAACATGTCACAGACACCTTTCTAGGTGTTTCTGACTCAGAACTGCATTCCTGCCAAGTCTCGATGTCGAGAGGGTCTCAGGGCTGCAAAATGTCTTCATCACCACCTGGCAGATTTGCTATAAAAAAATGGTAGTAGATTTGGTGGACAAATGGGGACAAATTGGGCATTTTTGCATGATTCCAGTTTTGGACAGTACAGGAATTAAACTGTGTGTGTGGTACATCTATCTTCTAGTCACTTATCATGGTCAGGATCTTGGTGTGTGTGTAGTACATTGAAATTGAATTTCATTTAAAATGTGTTAGCCATTGCGATTATCATGTTGCTGCTTAGGTCTTGAAAAGTGTATTTTAAACATGCACTTCTAAATGTAAAATTCCTCTGTATGTAACTAAATAGCCGAGGCACGATGGACACACAGTGACATGCATGTCTATTACAGATGGCAACAGAATTTTTCTGGTCCGACCCCAATATAAAAATTTTGAGTATCTGCTGGTATCAATCTGATATCCTCTCCCCATCAACTACTAAGTATTAAATGTGATATTTGTATAAATACATTTCAATTAACATGACAAACAATCTGCATTCAGTGTTATAGCCACACTTTTTGCCTTGTTGGTCTTGTTATTCAAACAGAAGCTCTGGCGTTACACTACAGGAGGAATTCTATGGCCAACTTGATTTACACGAGTCTGCTTTGTTTTATTCAGTAACACCTGTCACATAAATGAACAGAAATATCTCTCTGATGGAGCGCAGATAAAACTTTTAAGTAGTAATTAACCAAACTATAGAAAGAATGCAGGTCTGATAATGTCTAGTTTGTGTAAATGTTACCGTGTTCTGCAGTTTTACTTTTTTCTTCCTTCAGCGTACAGACCTTCTTGACATTCGAGAAGGTCAGGGAAGGAAGACCCCCGCGAATGGGGAAAATGATAGTTGATACTAATCTACACTATGTTTTGGATTCCTTTAAAAACGCAAAATTAACAGCCCCGACACGCATGTGTTTCTGAACAACCAGCCGTCACGTGACTCGCTTCTGTTTACAAGCATTTTCACGCGGTTTGAGGGTAGAAATTGGATCGGCTTATTACTTCCCGCCCCCATATCCCATCCAGCATATTTTTTACTAGTATGGGTCCGATATCGATAGTGGGTATCATATCGATGCCACATCTAATATCTGTTTAAACAAAACGAAAACTGAAAGTAAGTTGAAATATTTCCTGGTTAGTTTCTTAGTTCGCAATACATTTGTCCTTAAACTGAGTTCCTTGTAATTTCTGTAACTAGATTATATAGTCATTCATCCTTGAACTCAGTTTACTTGCCATTTGTAAGTATAGTGTATTTCCTTGTGGCGATCAATATTAGAAACTCGTTGCTAGCGCCAGCTGCTTGTTCCTCTGTTGCTCCCCGTTAGCTGTGAATTTACCAGCGATGTCTTCGGTACTTCAAAGCAGCTTTGTGTAGTTTGCAGTATAAAATATACTGAAACACACAGGGTTGTTTTTTTTTTTTTTATTAAAGCTAAATTATTACTGACATGCAACAATAGAATATGGACATCAGAAAACTCACAGCAGCAAAGGTCAAACGTGTGAATGCTGTACTTCTGTTATATTAATTATTAACCGTAGCATTACAGGATGTTTGCCCATTTAAAGCTGCCAGGTTGTAGTATTCCTGATTATTCCTGATGCATTTGTGAATGGATTGGCAGGTATGCAGCCCCTGAGTTCACTCTGTGGTGGTATGGCAACAAAAGGCGGTTATACTGGTGTGGGGTTGGTGTGGTTACAATACCACAGTTCTTCATGGTACAACAATGCCTGTGTGTCCACATTACACTCCATACATTTCAGAAAGCTTGGGATATAGGTATCCCACTCTGTGTTAACATTCGTCCCCACCATGCAACACCCAGATCGTTCTTGCTGTTTAATAATTGTTTCTTTTTTTCCTTTCTACCAATCAAAATCCAGTCTTTGGCCGTAACGCTCCCCCCAGTCCAGTCTGTTCAGTGATCTATGCTGACTTGACCTGCATGTTTTGGGAACGTTATCCCATCCCTGTCCAGCACTCCTGTTGGATCATAACATTCCATAACTGTGATGTGAGTGTTCCCGAGTTTATGCAATGGCGGGCATGCAAGTATTATGCACGAAGGTGGCAGCTCACAAATTTGTTTGAGTGGAAAAGTGAAGCCAAGTAGCTGAGGCACAGGAGCTCAGGGACCTTAGGGGCCTCTTCAGACCACCAGCTACTGATTTCCACAAAGAGCACCTTCCAAAGGAACATGAATGAGTACAACCAGTGAGTTATGGTATAATACACTCATGTCCTTTCCTTTCATCGACTACACAACAGCAAACTCGAGTATGTTCAGCCTGATATTACCTTTGTTACGGCCAACATCATGTCCGGAGGTGGTGCCAGGCAAGCAGAGAGGCAGACCGTGATTTAGGGCTGCGTAACGGTCACACCATGGTGCACTTGGGACTGCATGGCACATGTGCAATAACCCTCAGGGCTTTCGACGGCGGGCGTAAACATTTGTCTTTTCAGTGCTGTACACCTAAAATAGTAATGAGAGACGTACTGTGACACCCAAAGGTTATTTGTTGTATCATCGTGTTTATTAAATTCGGTTAGCGGAACACGCCACATACTGCTGTTTTGGAAGCGATAAGCACTGTAGTCGTGTTGAAGAAAGGGAGAGCTCCACAATCACAGCATCTTTTAACAGAGGAGACAAGTAAACAAGGTAAAAAAAACAACAGCGGTGTGGTGGTACAATTTGCAGGTTGAAGTCCGACACATTTATTAAACATAAGTTTACGCCAAATTTATACAGAGTACTGACTTTAGGGCATCACAATACAGCGCTCATTCATATTTCGGGCGTACTATTAATCTTCTTACCAAATTGAAAGTAAATGTCCGTATAGTACTGAAAAGCTGGCGTCCGGTCAGATATTTACAGCCATGATCTGAAGTGCCGGTGATTATTGCACATGCGCCATACAGTCTTAATGCGATATCATGCAGCCTTACTGTGATTCACAGCTGGTCATTGGATACCACCATTCGCATAGTATTAATATCACTATGCATTTTAACACTAATATACATATTACTATAGAAGTCTATGTTAAAAAGTGAAAGTTGTATTAAAAGCTGAATAATATTTAACGGTATGTAATAATTTGCATAATATTTTATATGTTATGTTGAAACAGTTCTTAGCTACCTAATTATCATCAGTTAACTTTACAAGCACACATTTTAAACCAGTTACATTTAGTTGGCAGTGCATAACAAAGTTTGGATTCAGATCCTGCGATGAATTTCACCATAGGGAGTTTAACCAGTGCTGCTCTTATATTCTGTTCTATAAATGAGTACAAGCCTGAATGTCACTTAGGATTAATGTTTTTACACCTGTTTTCCAATCAGAGTTGTCCCTGTAGTGGCATTTCCGTAACAGGGGACTTTGGGTTTGATTTGAGCATCAACAAGCATCACTGTGATGAGGGTTAGGGTTAGAATCTTGCAGTCTCTCTGGTAAAGCTGGTTAACCTTTGTGAAATGCAGGACAGGGTCTTCAAATGTCCATTTTTAAATAGATTTCAGCTGTGTCACTTGTCAGCCATTTCTTGTCACGGCTGTTAGTCAAACGGCAGCATTTAAATTCCACTTAATATGAAATAAAACGAAATGAAAAATGTGTCATCCATTAAAGGACTAAACAAAATGGAACATTTATAAATGGGAGAAATGAAACAAGTATCCAGTTTGTAATTAATTATTTCATGGTCTTAACTTAGAAAGAATTGTTTTAATCGTACCATATGTAACTGAAGTCATAAACAATTTTAGTTTTATTTCTGAAATGCGTCTTGCGTGTGCAGATTGAAGCATCAGTCCCAGGGAATTTTACACTATCGCTGGACACACCTGTATGTACCTGAAGAATGCAGGGCTAAAGTGCAAACCTGTAGGGAGTCACAAATGAGTGAGACTGCGAGTTAGAATAGACCCCGCAGTTCGACGGTGGCCCTTTCCTGGAAGCCCAGCTGCTTCTTATCATTCAGCTGCTCATCCTGGGGTGGGGGGGGGGGTGAAGTCTGGCATTCCCCAGGAGCAAGACACCTTTGACTGTATATTGTGGGGGGGGGGGGGGTTCTCATTCATTGGCTGGAAATTTGGAGAAATAATGACAAACACCCACAGATAACAAACACAATCGTTGTTAGATTGAGAATGTAAATTTCAAACTGGATAAAATGAATCAAGTACAGGAAATGTTTTGAGATAACTGGGAAAGTACAAGGTGTTATCATGTGAACGGCACTTTTTTCTGGACTTTCCTGTCAGCTACGTCCCACATTCGCCGAGGCCGTTGCATATGCACTGATTGCCCAAGACCCTCTTCTGCCACGTCTGTCTCACCCATATGGGGGCTTCCTTGTGGCTTGTTGGATTCAGTCGTGCTGGTACACGGATGTGCTTTGCTGGCGATCGTTAGCACAGCGTGTCTTTGGTTAGTTGTGGGTGCCTGACCGGTAACTGACGATCATCTGACCTGATGCCTATAATCTACGGTGGCCCTGAAAGCACAGAGTACCTCAACATTAACGCAATGCAAGAAAAACATTAACACAACGCGAAGACGCTAGAAGACGCAAAAACATCAAGACAAAACATTAAACAAAATGCGTTTTGTTCTCCTAACGTGTTGCTTTCTTAATGTTTTGTGGTTTTCGAAACGGAAACACTCCATGCCACAGGGGGCAGTATTCGACCCACTGATCAAGGTTGTGCAGTATTCAGCCAGAGAATACGAGACGGACCGTTAGGGCTGGGTGGTACCTGGGTGGCATGTTGATATATATTTTTAAGTTTATATCAACTTGTCAGGCATTAAAAATCGGCCGCTATTAAAGTTTTTGAATAGAGGCCTAAAGTACCCCTTCCTGGTTCAAAGCAACGCGAAAGCGTCGGTAGTGACGTTCCACTGAATTCCAGAATCACAGCTACAATCAAACCAGGATGCGTTTCACAAGAGTTCCCATTAGCAACTTACATAGTTGGACTAATTCAGTTGCATGGTTCCAGCTATGTAAGCTGCTAACGTAGTTAGCATGCTCCTTCATGTTAGGTATCAGTCTTACATGTGAGGTAACAATGTGTGGGTTTCCTTCCTTGTTTGCAAATATACAACAACTATTCACTATAGACATTTTCTTTACTCCAAACACAACTTTTAAAATAAATTCAAGAATCAGTGTATGCCAGTATCTGTTTAATGGGTTTAGAAAAGCAGCCATGACTGAAGTGATTCAGTCAAATATGTCTACCAACAGACTCATTTTTGTCTATTTATGCCACTGCTCTCAATCTAATTCTGAATCCCATTTAACATGAGTAAGTGTTTTTTCAATTTGTAGCCTGTGGACACCAATCAGCTACCATAGATATCGGTGTCAGAGGCACAGTATCGAGAACTGAATACTGCCCCCTGTGGCATGGAGCAGTTCTGTTTTGAAAACTGCAACACATTAAGAAACAACACATTTAAAAATTAAATTTGCTTAATTTTTTATCCTTATGTTTTTGTGCCTTCGTGATGTTTTTCCGTTGTGTTGATGGTGACGTGCCCTTGGCTTTCAGGGCTGCCGTACTTAGCTGATCTAGCACCTCGACGCTACTGCTTGCGATGCCTGCGCCTCCACGCTTTCTTCTGATTTGCTTTCGAGCAGCAGCGCATTTTCGCCCGTGTCCTCTCACTCTCTGTCTCTCTCTCTCACCCCCTCATTGCACTCCTCTGCACGTGGGGGAAACACCGCATCATCAGCACTGTGGAATCTGCCGACAGGCAACCGCCATCAGCATTGGCCACCATGAATGTCATGTGTCACCGGCGATGTCGCATTGCATGCGTGTTTCTGTGTGATGGGGGAACGCCGGAGTGGGTGACAAAGTGCACCAAAGACGTCGTTCCTCCACCCTCGCTACGGTTCCCCCCCCCCCCACCAACCGCAAGACTGACTCCCCACACACATCCGCCCCCGGCCGACACCCCCACACTTCCTCTCCTTTGCCACGAGGCTGGCGGGGAGGTACAGAGGGTGACGGGGCCCGCTCCGTTTGTAACTCTCTTATTCCCTCTGTTTTTGCTGGGCAACGATAGACTGAAGGAGATGGTAATCCCAGGACTCGGGATTCGGTAAGCGAGTCCACACCCCACCCACCACCTTACATTCTCTCATCCTTTTCTCCCCACTTCATCCCTTAATCTCCATTGCTTTCTCCTTCAGCCAACGCTCTTTCTTGTCACCCCCTCACCCTACATCCCCCAGGCCCCCTAACTACTGGCTGTGCATCTGTTCCCCCTCTGTGTGTCTCCAAGCATTCGGTGGCGTGCTCCTGTGCTGACAGTAATCTCCTACATCCCGGCTCGCCTCCGAGCTGCGTGGTGCACATGAGGGAGGCTCTCACCGGGTGCTGCGTCATATGGATGTGAAGCAGTGGCTGTTTGTGGTGGGCAGCTCCAGCTGTGAGCAGCATGTGCGCTAGTGGCTCCTTATTCTGTGTGAACTGGGCGGCTAAGAGACTGGATTGTGATGATTCCTGTTCAGTTCATCCTCATATTGTGCGAATAGGAATTATGTAATGTTTTCAGTCAGTTTTGTTCCTGTTCTCGGGAAAATTAGCCTGGAAATTTCAGCAGAAGTGCTGGTGTATTTTATTTTGCTTGAATGGGTCTTGGGGGTAGAGGGACCTCAAACGTAACGTTTTCATGCTTCAGTACCTATAGATGTGTTTGGTATGTTGACACCAAAGCCCAGGCCCTGCACAGTGTTCTTCAAGCCCCTGTTTCTCTCTCGCCTTGCAGGCAGTAGAAGCAGCGGCTCCAACCCCGCCACGGGTAAAGGCCGGCGTGCCTCACCCCGGGAGAAGGACCGCAAGTCGACAGGCAGCGGGGGCAGCGAGTCGGAGCGCGGCACCCGGGGGGGCTGGCAGGGTGAACGCTCAGCCAGCCAGCTTAGCCACGCCCACTCTGGGTACAGCCACGCCCTCTCACACCGGAGCCACGCCCACCCATCAAACAGCCACACCCCGTTCTCATATACCCACGCTCCATTTGTCCAATATAGCCAGCTCTCCTGCACCCATAGCGAGCGGAGCCACGCGTCCTCCTATGGCCCTCCTGGGCTGCCACCCCCTTACAGCTTGGCCCGGCTGGCCCCTGGCTCCTCAGCGGGCAGTAGTCCCCCAGGGGCCCCACCCGTGCGCGAGCTTGGGGCTGTTCCTCCTGAACTCACCGCCAGTCGCCAGTCCTTCCAGCATGCCATGGGCAACCCTTGCGAGTTCTTTGTTGACATCATGTGACAGGACAGTGCCTTTTCAAACCCTCCGCTCCACTACAGCACAAGTAGGTAGGGCTGCCATCCCTTTGGTCGCTAAGGCCCGACTGATATGAAAATACTGATGCAAATTAATTGGCCGTATAATTTTGTAATTAAAAAAGTTAGACACCAATAATCCTGAACGTTTTTTTTTCTCACTGATATGGATATCAAATTCCCAAATTCAAATAAACAGCATAAAGTCACAGTCTTAATATAAATATAAAATAAGTCATTTATACGAAACATACTAGCACCTAACAAGACATATATGTTCACACACAAAAATCACTTCCTGCCCTAGAGTCTTCATGTGGTATGTCACAGCGTTACAGCAATTTTTCCCTTGTCATTTGATCGCCAACAACACTTTGGCCAGACTAACTAATAATACAGGCTAAGAGTGCTCAGTTAAAATGCAGAAAGTACAGAGTGACAACCCATTTTCTCATAGCAAATATTTAAAGAGACATTAGCAATCCTGATGCATTTGCAGGATATTAAATACCGGCTGATTTTATCGGCCACCTGATATATCGGTCGAGCCCTAGTGGCAGCACCCCACTACGTATATGAGAGATGAGACATTAGACAGACACTGCTACCCCTCAGTCATCCTTTACTTTAGCTCTAGGCTTAACGAAGGACAACTATTGCATGATAGCGCAAGAATGAAGGTGTTTCTATATGAAAAGTTCACAGTGGCCATCCACCTACTTAACTGATGTGGCTAATTCACATTAAATGTAAACACTTGTCCCAGTGACCCCTGCATTCTCTCGGTCTGGAGCTCATTGCCCCGAGCCAGAGGGCTGGAACGCGGACCCCCCGCTCTCTTTGGAGCGTGATGGTGACCTCAAAGTGCTCGGCCTGCAGAATGAGCCGGGGGCCTTGTGATGAATGGGCAGTAAGTCTAAACCTTCTACTCTGCATTCATAGAGGACTAACCGTGCGCCTGCCGATCTATAGACAGCAGCCAGGCTTCCCCCTAACAACACTAACTGAACTTCACACTTTCTGTTCTTGTCCTGTTGCGTTTGTGAGTTATAATTTACATGTCCAGCATTATAACTCAGACAGACAATCAATTTCCGGGGGGAGGGGGGGGTCAGCAGTGATCGGAGCACAGCCGCACCCATCGAAGGCGCACACTGATCTCAGGCTACCACCCCCCTCAACCCCCGCCTCCCTTAATAGAATGTATCGAAGAAATTCAAAATAATCCTGAATGAAACACGCCATTTTGGATCCCTCTGTAGCACAAAAAGCGCTGCCCCAAATTTGTCCGTTCCTCCGATGCATCCTTGCCGACCTTAATTTTGTTCTCGGCCAGGAGGTCAGACGAGTCAGACAGGTCGCAATCTTGCAAGCGGAGCTGATGAGATGCACGTGTGCTGCATGTCAGCAGCTGTAGGATGTAGCAGGCGAGGTTGGATGCCTCTGCTGACGGACAACCTTCCAAAACCCCTGAGTGACACGTCTGAAAACTGTGTGAATCTAAAATGTGGCCGTTGGAGCCATCAGCCACGAGAGCCACATTCACCTGAAACGGTGATATTAAGCAACACTGCATGCAGCACAAACTTAAAAATCCTTAAAGTAAATTGATCACTTCTCCTTCCCGGACCCTATGGAAAAGCAACGTGGCACTAAATTATATATAAATGATATGAGCACTTTTTAAATGTGATTTTCTGGCCCTTTAGTATGAAACACTGTTTGCAGTCTGAAATTTCACTTGCTTTTGTTTCTTAAACTGAAAATAACAAAATGTATATATGAATATATATTATATATATATGACAAATTGATATATATATATATGTTTAAAGATATGGTCTTGCAGTTTTTTAAACTGATGCATTGTAAATTGATGCAATGGAAATGGTGTTTGAATATAGGTGAATTATGATTGTGGTTTTGAAATAATTTTGTCACTTAAAATTTTGTTTAAAAAAACTAATTTGTTCTGCATTCTCTCATTTCTAATTATTCTTTATTCAAAGAATAAAGGACAACATGAAGTATATGTGCCGAAGGCTCTTGTAGTCCTATTTAAATATCGTAAGAAATGTCGCCGCCTAGTGATACACATTCACGTACACGGCACTCTTCATAAATCAGTCATTTATTTCTTGCTTTTTCCATCAGAAGCCACAGTGGAAAACAGTGTTTGTAGAAACGGTGTAAAATGAGACACGCAATACCTTGTCTTTGATGTTTAACTGTATGACTTGAAAACGACATTCAATTTCCACTGACGACCATTATTTACATAAAACAAAATTTTTGTAGTAGTTTATATATGTTCATATACTTCAAAAGGCAATGTTTAAACTGGATTTGTAAAAATACTTTTCATATTTTTCAAAAAGCTTATCCAAAGTGTCAGTTCCACAAATCCAGTGAAATAATATAATTACTTACAGGGCGAGAAACTCCGAATGTGCGCTAATCATAAACCAAATGACACTGATAAATAAACATTTTTAATGGTCTTTAATAGTGAATCTATAGGTAGCTCGTTTTGGCAACAGTTGGTGTCCAACATCCACCAATTGCGGCGACGTCGGTGAAACAGCGCTGGGTTTAGGGGGCTCGTCGAAGGTATAGCGGCAGCCAGCTAAGTTCATCGTTCATAAATATTTCGGGTCTGTCGACCAGAAAGCACTGCACTGCTTTAAGAGAATGAAATTACTGCAGTTTGCATACCTTACACAATAACAACTTTATTTATATAGACTGTAATCTAAATGTCGCTATCGAATATATTAGTGTCTTATTTGATCAGTTTTTTTTTTTTTACCTTGTCGGAGTTTTTGTATTAGAGAAATGAATTAAATCAATGATTACGAGTGAGAAAAGAAATGTAAAAACCACATATTTTCAGACTAGGAAAAAACTAAGCCTGACGTATTTTTTGCGGCATAAAAAGATTTGCATTTGGCTGAAACAAGCCCCACTCATCTGACTAATACAATACGAGACTAAGCAATGAGTTTTCTTTCTGTGGCCAGAATAACAAGTAACAGAGCTCGACGAAAACGTAGGTAGGGGGAGTGAGCCAAGTGACAAACCAGGTACCATCATAGATCATAGGTGGTACCTGACAAAGAAGGCTGTACTGCGTAAAAACCAGGTTTCAGCATGACTGTGGGCTTAATCCGGATAAACCCACCGCTAGACGAGTAATATGGCGTATGTATGTCGATTCCGCGTCGCTTGGTGCACAACCATGTCTGTATGTCTGCATGACGTGCAAATCTGATTCGGTATTTGCCGAATGGAGATTTTAGGTCCAGAGAGTACAAATTCAGACCAAGATTTTGTTTCAATCAACTAGCTGAGCATAAAGAGCCACGGCCACAGAGTATTCAACTGGAAATCTTGGTCTGGATTTGTACTCTCTGGACCTGAAATCTCCACCTCTGGGTATTTTCACGTCTGACTACGAGCGTAGTGCACACGTATACGTGTAGGTGTGCAATTAAATATCTGAACGTCTGTATAACAGATTCATCTGACGTCTATGGATATGCAAGATAGGTGCAGGACCCAGTACTGAAGGTAGAGAAGACGTCATAAAAACCGTCATTCTGGCTCCTCGCGGGACGAAGTTCCGGCAAGAGGTTCAAAATATGTATTATGTCCGTGTCTTTGCTGAGTGGGAAGGCATGCACTCCCGTAGCCTGAAGGTGGCATCGACATCACACGCATCCTCTTTTCGTTTAGTCCTAACTATGTGTGTATTTGCGGTTGCTATATTTCCCTATTTGTGGCTTTTTATAGCCAGTAATATCGAAATGCCTCAGCCTCAGCACATGACATTGACCAGAACATATGCAGGAACTACCGGAGAATAGCGCAGTGGTTGACCGTACAAACTAAAAAGAACACAAAATTTCCAGTGATGACTCTGCACTACATTGCATTGCAATATTTATGATCTGTATCATTGTAGTATTGGCGATTTTAATTTTATCCGGCAAAACTCTAATATATAATAATTATCGTAATAATAATACTATACGTGAACTTGGGGAATTTATGTTGTCATTTGTTTGTGTTTTCATGTTGACTATTTCATTTGACTGGCATCCCATCCAGCGTGTGATGCATTCTTGCGCTCTGTGCCCCATTTTTGAAACCATATGGTCTTGAGTCACGTCGCGGTGTGATTAACAGCTGAGCATGAAGGTCAAACGGGAGAAAAAAGAAATAACAAAAAATTCCGTTCCAGCTGAGAAAAAGTAAATTCAGCTTTAAGACTGAAAGTAAGACATTATGAACGCATTGTCATCGAGAGCACGTGGGATCACAATGACCTTATTGTCTCTTCTGACACACAGTCATGGTACCTTTAAAAGACAGAATATTTAGAGAAGCAAAATCAATAATAGAAATAATGATAACAGTTATGTGTGACACAGAAGGTTGATGTATTTAAATTAATTATACTACTATGTAGGAAACAGCTATTTCATTAGATAAAGTAGATTCCAGTAAGGGACTCCGAGTTATACAATAACAAAAGTCAACTGGAACTGCACCTAGACCACCCACTACAAGTCTGATTGCACTAACGAGCCTGCATGTACGTTATTTTAGCACTTTCTCTTCACACTACTTAAACAAAAAAAAAATACAACAGCGGACGATACACACTCATTAAATGTCAGGAAGCTTGTAGGAAAGTCCCTTAAACCAACGCTAGCAAGCATAATTAACATTTTATACGCACTCAGCATTCAGTTATCGTCGAGTTATCGTCATTCCGTAATGTTTCTAAAACGGGCTAAGCTGACAATGTGCACGCAAACTGTAAATCTCCCCTCTGCTGTAGGCGTCCAGTATAATGAATGAACGTAAGTTAAGGGACAGAATCACACAATTTGCGCATTGTCCATCAACAGAAACTGGTTTATTCGAGGGTTTATTAGGGGCTTTTAAAATGAGCAAGAAGATATTATAGAAGTTACGATAAAGGCCTGGCTGTGGCGTCGTTAGGGGTAGGAGCCCAAATGTCGTCATAGACCCCCCTCCACCACCAGTTGAGGACCTTTACCACCTAGTGTTAAGCCACCCCCGGTCGAAAACTACCTACCAGGGACCCCCCCTCCCCCCAAGACCTCTGACACAGATCGAATACTGGTGCCCACCCAACATACCTAAATGCTAACCAAGGGTTACGGATCCCAACACCTCCCGTTAGCAACACACGTGTTTGGACCCGTTCGATCACGTGGTTACAACTCAGCACGTTTGCTAACGTCATTAGTGACTTTGCATTTTATGGAAACGCATCCGTGTCCTACAGGGAGGGGGAAATATCAATGGATTGGAAAAGAAATATGGACTTTCGCGAGATTTCGCAATGTTTTTCCATTAGTATTAATAACCGTACTGTTTAAAGTACCAAAGACAGAATTAATGAACTAATAAGTATAAACCTAAAAGATACAGACATAACCAATAAAGTGTGGGACTGTCATGCATATTTATCTATAATAGCGCTGTGTCCATTCACCACCAGTAAGCGAGACAAATGCTCACACAGACATTGAAATATTAAAATTCACCCGTAAAGAAATCTGGAAAAAACAATGGGTTTTTGCTGTAAGATATTACAGGAGGAAAACTGAATATAAAACTAACTTTACCGTAGTGTTGGAGTTAAGGTTTAAACTCAAGCCCGCTTTCTGGAATATTTCGGTATAGATGCACATACCCCCACATACGTCAGCAAGCGAGAATACCAGGGAGCTAAACCCGAAAGTGGCTTCGGGTTTAAACCTTAACCAATGGTATGGTCGAACTGACCTGCAGATTGGGTTGTTCACTATTTAAATCCATTATGCTCAGATTGTAGTTATTGTTTTATAATTTAAAGGATACTTAAGCATCGCTGCTTAAATCAAAGGTAATGAATCTTTTAAAATACCTAAGAGCAATTATAAATTTCCATCTATCCTGAAGGATTTGTCACCACGTCTGGATTTCGCCCGTCAAACACTGTTTAACATTATTGATACGATCGGTGTCATTTGTGCCTGTCATTGAAACCGAGGGCGTGTTTGTTAGACAGAAGCACGTGGTCATGGCCCACCCCTTATTACGTGACGAGCTTATATAACGAGGCGAAAATCGACACGCGACGTAGTTTGGCACTGATCGGATCAGCAGGAATGTGAAGTACCTTAGCGGATTACGCGCAGAGCAGAAGACCCACTGACAGGTACCTCATTTCTACGGTTGCCGGCTCAAACGCTTAGCATGCGATTGTTGTGTATTGCAGACATCGTTCATTTGCCTCCGAAATTAAGTGTTTACGTTTTAATACAGCCGTGGAAAAAGTTGAGGCAGCGCAATTTACAGGTTTTTAATTTCACTCATTTCTCAATTTATGAGTATGTGTTTGTGAACCTAGTTCTTCCCTGTTTATCGTTGATGAAGAGCTTCTTCCTTGCTTTATGGGACTTAAGTCCTGCTTCTTGGAGCCTAATACGAACTGTCCTAGCGGTGCACTGACCACCAACGCTTAATGTTTCCCATTCCTTTTGGAGGCTACTTGATGTCATCCAATGATTCATGGGGTACTATCGAATAAGTTAACAGTCATATCTGGCTTTAGAAAGTTGTGTTTCCTACTTCACCTTGTTCTTGTGTGCTGCTGTCTTAGAAACTTTGAACCTGGAAGGAACCTGCTGCTCAGCGTAGTCTTTTGCCAGCATTAAACCAGGATTTAAAGACGTAGATTTGTTTTAAAGTATAAAGTGATCTCTTAATTTTTTCCATGGCTGTACATATACACTTTGGTTTGCTATATGAATGCAGTTTCAAAACCTCGTAAAATGACATTTTACATTCAAGGGTATTAGATTTTTAAATAGGCCTGTATGTGTACATTAGTCCATAAATTACTGATATATGTAACAGACTAATATGTATCAACGAAATTATATAATATGTGTAGTAGTGTAATGGTTTTTATACACAACAAATTAAATTGGAATTGAATGTTTCAAACCTTGGAGTTCATGCAAAGTTATACGTGTTTAAATATCTAAATTAATGTTTGTTTTATAGCATGTGTATTAAAAAATATCTAATGAAGTATTAGAAATGTAAATTAACTTGCCAACTTAACTATTTATGGCAATGCATTGGTCCACCCTGATGTCTATAAAATATGAGTGACATATAACCACAGATATACGGGAAACTGAAATACTGAAATGATATATTTAGTCGGGGAGTGATATTTCGGTGTAATGCTCAAACCGTCCTGTTTCTCTGCAGCCTGAGGTACTGAACAGAGTGTAATAGCGACGCAGACCACAGAGCATCTTTTCTTAGGTGACGGTGTTGCCATCGAAGACGTCATTCGCTTTGTGGCTGTTGGAGCAGACATGCTGCGCATGCTCACAATCACCCTCGTCCTGGCTGCTGCGTGGACTTTAAGCAGCAGCCAAAAACGGTGTGAACTCTGGACGTTCGATAAAAACAGCAGCGATTTTTGCTGTGAGACATGCTCAGAAGGTAGGCATCTATATCAGACATCCTATTCTTATGAGCGACGGAAAACGATCCACGGCAAATGTCAGCTGAACATGCCGTGACTTTTATGCACCCCTCTGCCTTCACCGTTCTCAAGTCAACAGACTGTCAGGATTCACACACGCTGATCTCACACGCCAGTGATCGACTTTTGGATGTTTCAGAATTTCCCTTATTATAATCAGAAGATGCTAATGTGTTGGAATAAAGTTGGATACTTTACTTGTGGGGGCAGAAGTACCTTAGTAATTCAGTTACTACTTCAGTGAAAATCATGAACAAATACAACAACGTCATGAAATACATGAACCGTTATGTTTGATTAATGATGAACGAAAATGGCATCAGTACATAACTAACAGTTCGTGATTGGTTACTTAATACATGACAAGTGTACTACTACATTATCAGTGTCCCCTCAATGTAAACCATACCTCCGGTCACTAAACCTGTGATACTCATTTTTTTATGTCATTAAAGGAGTGTTACTAGGTTATTTCATAGATATTTGGGTAGGTGATATATTAGCTCTGCTGTTCTACAGCTGGGTACTGCTATGACTGTAGTACAACTCTCTGCAGCCTAGTCTTTGGCACTGGGGAACACCCTGGATGCGAAGCCAGTATTATTGCCCATGTATGTGGTTTTTTGTGTTTTTTTTTTGCAGGCCATTACCTGGTGAAGAAGTGTGGTCCGAAACCCTCAGAGCTTTGTGAGCCTTGTCCAGCTAAAACCTATCTCAACAAAAGCAACTCCTCCTGCGTCCCATGCAGAACATGCAGAGGTGTGCCCCGCCTCTCGTGCCGTCCCACATGCCGCCTTGCAATGCTGCGTCCCCCATCCCCCCCCACCCCCCACATGCCCTTTGGCACTGCCCCCTCGCTAATTCTCTGCCCGCGTGCCCTCCTCTTCATGTGCTCAGGTTGGCAGCAGGTGGTAATGCGTCAGTGTACAATCAGCAGCGACACTGCATGCGGCTGCACGAAAGGACACCACTGCGCCAATTCTGAGTGCTCCCGCTGCGTCGCCTGCGGCGTTGGGGAGGAACTCCTCGAGGATGGTATGCACTCCTGATTGCTTCATTTTCCTCTTAAGAGCTGTCACAGATGGGGAGCTATATAATAAGTGTTTGGTACACTTTTGGTGCACTGCAATGACCCAAATTAATGTCACATGTTTTGCAGCTAGCTTGTCTTGCTGTCCCACCCTTGTAGGTAAACCTCATGGCAGCATTCTGCTGATGAAGGGCAGTGAAATGTTTAATGCGTTGCATACATCCTATTAGAATAAATCCTGTAACTGGAAGCATAGCAGTTGCAACTTAATTAAACTGTTATTAACCTCTTGTGAGACTGTGAATGGAAGGTGAATGTGTTCTCTACATTATTTGGGTACACATTCACAGTAAAAATATTATGTTGTGGGACTGTTCGTAGTTTTTGATTAAGGGTGAGACAGCAGCATACAATGGAGCAGGGTTCTCCAACTCCGGTCCTGGAGAGCTACCGTCCAGTAGGTCCTCTATCCTACCTGGCTTCTGATGAGCCACACCTGCTCTCAGGTAAATACCAGGAACAGGTGTGACTCATCAGAAGCCAAGAGGGACAGAAAACCTGCTGGATAGTAGCTCTGCAGGAGACCCCTAGAATGGAATATTCATTAGTAATAGTTCAAAGTTCCCTCCATTTACTTTCCAAAGCCGCTAACAGATCATGCTGACTAGATGTCTGTCTTTTCTACAGACAGTTGTCACAGATGCCCATATGGGACTTTCAAGAATGAGTCGCTTTCAAGCTGCCGTCCTTGGAGTAATAGGTGAGGTTGCCTCTAGACGCCACCCCCAAAGCAGCTCTCTCCAATTCAATCTTCTACAGTCGTGTGTGTGTGTGCTTTCCATCCACTCCTCAGTTGTGAAACATTGCTATAGATAGAGGCTGCTAGCCCAGGTGATGTCATTACAGTGCCATTGCCTTTACCCTCTGAAGTATAACTGAATTAGAGACAGAGGTTCATTATTTCCTACAGATGAATCATTTAAATACCATAACAACTGTACAGGGTGTCCCCCAGACTTCTGTTGCCAGCTACATCACACTGTCTGCCCTCTGCCACTGCACAGCTGAACGTCACCTTTTAAGGCTGCCTTTCTTGACACCAGCCGATTCCTCTTTTTCCTCAGCTGTCCTCGGCAAGGATGCTGGATCATGATCAATGGCACCGCAGTCAGTGACAGCATGTGTCTCGCCTGCCCCAAAGGGATACAATGTCCCAGTGGTGAGATGACTGCCGAGTCGCTTTGATGTTTACATGTGTTTGTGCATTTGAATGTCTTCATGTGTTTTACGTGTACATGTGTGTCTCTCCTTCTCAGTACCGTCAGAGAGCATGACGATCATCATTATAGTGGCGGTTGTTTCTTTCTGTCTGGGCCTACTGCCTTTCTGCTTTCACATTGGGAGGTTCCATGTGTACAAGCAGGAAAAGAAACCACCAGGTACTCTTCATTCGAGCTATGCGGTCTGTGTCATTACCTGTTCAGGCTAGACTTCACTAATTGAAGGGCATCATACAAATAAACAGTCCGTGTCATTACATGTTCAGGCTAGACTTCATTAATTGAAGGGCATCATACAAACATACTGAACTGAACTGCCCCCCTCCCCCCCCCCTCCCCCCCCCCCAAGGCCCAGCGAACGCACCGCAGACCCTCACCTTTCAGCTTGGCCAGCCAGAACAGGAACAGGGAGGAAGCATGGGCTCTGTCAGCTCTGAAGACTCAGAGAAGAGTCTTCTGTCGGTGTGAGAAGAAACTTGTCTTCACCATATCAGACTGAAGCTGGAAACTATAAACTGGATGGAGTTAAACAGCAAAACTATTGAAGAGGCCTGGGAAGTTTTTAAAAGCACATTGTTGCAAGTGCAAGAGGACTTCATACCTGTTTCCAGCAAAACTAAATTTATGAAACTACAACCAAGGTGGTTTACTGAAGAAATTAAGAATAACGTCAGGAGGAAAAGGGCTCTGTGCCACAAATGGAAAATAACTAACAATTTAAAAACTAAGCAGGAGTACCTAAGTCTACAGGTTGAGTTAAAAAATAACATTAGACTTGCTAAGAGATTAGCTGAACTGAATCTGTTCAACCTCGAGCAAAGGAGACTAAGGGGGACATGATCCAAGTATATAAGATTCTAACAGGTCTGGATGCCGTTCAGCCAAATGGCTACTTCAATATTAGTTTAAATACTAGAACTCGTGGCCATAAGTGGAAATTAGCGGGAGAACATTTTAAAATGAATTTGAGGAAGCACTTCTTTGCACAGCGTGTAGTTAGAGTATGGAATAGTCTTTCTACTAGTGTAGCAGAGCTTTAAAGCAGAGCTAGGTAAGATTTTAACATCTCTGAGCTATTAGTTAAGTTCTCCCCAAACGAGCTTGATGGGCCGAATGGCCTCCTCTCCTTTGTAAATTTCTTTTGTTCTTATGTAACATTTCTTGGAATTTTTTTTAATGAATTTACAATGACATTATTTGTCTCAGAAATTTAGTCATAGTTTATTTTGTAAGAATTTACCGTCAAAGTCAAGAAGGTGGGTGAAGAACAGTGGTCCTGGGCAAGTACTGCTGGTTTTACCTTTCTGAGCCTGGGGGGGGGGGGGGAGAGGGCAGGGGGAGCGGGGGTGGGGGGGAAATAGCCGAGTCCCGCATTCGACTGCATGTGAGCGTACACCAGCCAAGTACAAGACGACAGCAGTGGGCTAACGAGCGTTAAAAAAAGAAACCACACTGCAACTTGCGTATGTCTGCCCCCAGACAAAACACTCCCACTAAAGGCCACGTCAATTAAGCATACGCCCAGGTATTCCTGTAATGGGGGTTATACATACGTAACTGCGCTGTGGTGGTCTGACGCCTGTGGGCGGAGTCGTGTGTGGGGTTAAGGGATTTCCTTCCTCAAGCTAGAAAGGCAGCAAGAACAAACCGCCTGCCGTTGTAATGTCAGTAGGGCAGGCTGTCTGCATGAATGAATGCAATTAGCCACAAATGGGAGGGTTGTTTTTTTTTTATTTGTAAGGCGTTCATGGAGTCCGGTCTATCCTACCTCAAGTTTAGATGTACGTCTTGTAGTATCTGCTGAAACGATGCCCGACTGGTTGGTTGAAACAAAGTCATGGTCTGGATTTGAACTTTCTGGACCTGAAATATTTACCTCTATCGATTTTGCATGTGAATATGTTTCATTTCTTGGTCTTATTGATTTTAGTGAAAATGGTTGTGGCTTCCAGCTGATCGTTACTCACTGGCGTCTGACTCCAGTGATAAAGTATAAAGGCACATCAGTACAGGTGCAATACAGGAAGCGCAATTAAGGAACACACGGCCATGGTGTAAGGAGAAGTGGGAACATGGCGTTCACCGCGAGAGCGTTTCTGTTCTCTGTGACAGCCTTACCATCCATTTCGCTGATCACAGACCATGACCTAATCATATAACAACAAGCTTCATTGCAGTTGGCAGCACTATCATTTACAAATAACTTAAAAATAAGCCTCTTCTGCTAAAAAAAAAAAAACAATAATAAAATACATAAAAACACACACGTGCAGATCGGCAACATGCAAGAGGCTACATGTGAACAAGAGTGGCCTCCCCAAGCAAGAGTAGGAGCTGAATTTTATGGATCAGCAAACAGTAATAAAGCATCCGATTTCTGCATGCATGTGAGTTTATACTCGGGGGAGGAGGGGGGAGTGTTCTCCCAAAGCTCATTCATTTCTCCCCTTGCGATTATTAGTTATACAGCAAAGATGGTGACGCTTTTTCTTTCGGGGGCCATACTAAGCGGGGGGCAGCATGTGGTCCAGCAGGGTAAGCCTCTATGCCTGTCATCAGCAGATCGACACCTCAGACCCAGCTTCCGCAGAATAGGCACAGCTGTGGGCCTTTAAGCAAGGTCCTTAAACCCCTGGGCCATGGTGCCGCTGCAGGCGGCTGCCCTTCGCTCCCAAGCTAACTCCCACATCTATAAGTGTCTATGGGTCATGGAGACCCAGACGGGGCAGGCAAAAGGGTCATTTCTATTTAGGGATGAAGTGTCATTATTATTAAATTATTCCATACATCACACTTATCTCGCTCAACATATTTAGTGATACTGTATGAATTCTCAAAGACATGTCAATTTTTGTTCGCATTCAGATTATTTAACTGTATTTTTTAAACCTTACTGTTGTAGAAAATGTTCTTGCAATCTTTTTTTTTATACCATTTGCCTCATACTCCAGTGTAACAACATACACTGAGACAGGAAGTAGCATAAAGACACACCGCTAACATTATTATCAGCAAACCAAGTTAACTACTAAAATAACTGATGGCTGGCTTTAGAAGTTAGACCACTTCCACGGCATACAGAGCACGCGTGTGATCACATAGGCAAGCACCTCATTGTAATTCTTATTAACACGCATAATTCTTATTAATACGCAGCTCTATTATTTTATGTTTTCTTTAATCACATGAAAAAAGTAATTGCTGTTTAGAGTTTTAGATACATGTGTGTGTGTGTGTGTATATATATATATATATATATATTATTATGCTGAATGTTCTCCAGCCATTCTGTAGTTTTGTAACTTAAAATAATTTGATTATGCTTTTCTTTTCCACAAACTCTGTATGTGATTAAAATATAAAAAATTAAACAGCTATCATGGTTGAAAGTTCTGTAAACGTGCATGTAGTCATCACATGTGCCAAAACTTGCACTTGGAAGACGTGTTGTAATTCGTTGATAATATCTGAAACAAGTAAAGAGTGTTTCAGTTAATGGTTTATCTTTGGGGTTGGGATTCCCTGAGGGTTGGAGTCTGAGTTTTGAGACTGACTGATGGCTGCTGGAAGGTTTGGGTACCAAGTGAAGTCAGCAATTTAAAAAGAGACCGCTAATCACATTGTATATTGACCTAATAGTTTTGTCTGGTCTGCTCATCCGGTGAAGGTGGTAGTTTATCTGTGGACCAAGTTAAACTTTTCGACCCACTGAGGAATAAATGCATTTTCAAAATGACTGATCACAATCGACCCTCCCCCAGGGAAGTGGGCTGAGGGCATTGTGGCCGCTGAGTAAATGTTTCCGTTATACTGTATGACTTACATCACTTGAATGACATTTTTGCATATTTTTTTTACTTGCTCACTTGGTAGAAAAAAAAAGCTGCTTAATTACTGCTGACATAGCCCAGAGACGGGCACCATCAACAGCGTGAAGACTTACAGGAAAGACTGACAGGGAAATGCTAGTGTGGGGCGAACTGACATCAAAATGACTGACTCAGACGTAAAGAACACAGAGACGACCAAAATCCCCAATCAACCAACCTAGCAAAGTAAAAAAAAATCCAGCACTGTAAATACGTAAATTCCCCATTGGGAATTTCTGGCGTTTAATTACATTCAAAACTCGCGCACATAGTGCGATACTCCCCTTATTGGATTGTGTTTATCAGCCAGTATCAACAAATCATTAAGTATTACATTCTGAATCATATATGTATGATTCCGATTACCACCTCGAACGTGCAATATTAAAATAGGATCCCTGAAAGATGCAAGACTTCCTTGCTCCCACATCACAACAGAGCGTGAAAGTGGTTGTTCTCCGATCGGCTGGTCAGTGATCATCTTTTTTTATCTTGCTGCAAATCAAACAGCCAATCACGGGATTATAAGTGACCAATCAACGAGGTGGAGAAGTCAGCCACTGTTCCCGCCCCCAGAGCCTCAAGATTCAACCCGTCCACTGAGCGAGAGCTGTGCAGGCGCGCGCGCGGTTTTTATGTGCGCGACTTTTAAGACTAGTTAAACGCCATGGGATTCCGTGCCTTAGAGTTGTAAATAAGGCTCCCAGCATAATAAAGGAAATTGTTCACATACCAAACGAAGTACGCGTTCAAAGTTCTGTTTCCACCAAGTTACCAGGAGGACAATGCCTGGCGCTGGTGTAGTACCTCATAGAACAGTTTCAGAAACCACACAGTAACCAAGGAATACATCTTAACTATCAAAAGCAGATTTGGCAGGCTTTAGAAAGGAACCTCAAATTACAATCAAAATGAACAGTGGCTTGGAAACATGCCCTGCATATAAAAAAAGAAGAAAATACACCCACGCAACTCAATAGTGCAAAACAAAAACAGTACATAGCTAAGCAGTGAGAAACACCCCAGGGTATCCAGTAATGATACGTTAAGGAGAGCGAGATGGGGTATGTGAAAATAGAATGTCCCCTCGGGAATCAATAAAGTATCTTTACTTCATTTCATTTTCATTTCAGATGAAGTGGTTGCTAAGATCCAGCCCTATATTAATAACCAGGATACTCTGTTTACATGTGAAATCTGAGGCATACGGCTGAAACATACTGTGATAGGCATCAGGGATAGATCTGCGTGTCTACAACCAACAACAGTAGTTACTGACTGTATGTATGCAAGCACGTGGACATACACCGGTCCCCATCTTGCATATTACTTGACCATGGATGTTTGATGTATGACATAGCTTGCCCACTGTGAACGTTAAACACTGTCGACTGTAAAAACTATCAATGAAAAAAAATACATATTCCAGCCAACTTATCCAGCCGTATTGTTTTCAACTGATCGCTATCCTGATACTAATGCCTGAGTCATTGCTGTTCTTGCATTTTGGGAGCTTGAATGCAAAGCAAAATACTTCACCTGCATTCCACTCATGGACATTCCATATCCTTGAACAGCAGTACCATAGGGTTAAGAACGCATGGGAGTCTGTTGTGATTTGCGATGTTTCTAAGCCCTGCAGGCAAAGTGAGTCTACTCGACAGGAACGACTGCCAACTTTAACTTGGAATTGCGGCTGAGTCACCATTCAGACCTAGATGTGAATGATACATAATGCATAATCATAAACGGCTATGATGACTGAAACTCAAATCCCAAACTCAACAAGAACGTACTGCAACCTCCACGCCAGGGAGGGATCATCAGACTACAGCAAACTAGGGCAACATTGGCAAGACCAAACCAGAATCTCCCTGTGTACAAGTCCGTCTGTATTTCATTCTTAATACTATTTAAAAAAAAAGTTCAAATCATCTTCAATCCAAATTCTTGTTATTAAAATATAATAATTAAATGAACCACATTCTACATAGACTACCATTTAATTAATAATAAATACTGGCTCACCAGCAAGCGGAAAGAAGCACTGAGTGCTGCCATCACCTAGGGAGATCCGCTCCTCGTGTGTGCCACGCCCCCTGATCATCCACGTGTGCTTCCCCGATCATGCCCAGCTCGTCCGCTCCTCGTGTGTGCCACGCCCCCTGATCATCCACGTGTGCTTCCCCGATCATGCCCAGCTCGTCCGCTCCTCGTGTGTGCCACGCCCCCTGATCATCCACGTGTGCTTCCCCGATCATGCCCAGCTCGTCCGCTCCTCGTGTGTGCCACGCCCCCTGATCATCCACGTGTGCTTCCCCGATCATGCCCAGCTCGTCCGCTCCTCGTGTGTGCCACGCCCCCTGATCATCCACGTGTGCTTCCCCTATCATGCCCAGCTGTTTCCTGTTATTTTTGACTTGTCTTGTGTATTTAGTCCGCATCCGAGTCCGACTTCCCCAGACTTGTCATCAGTGTTAGTTTGTCTTCCTGTTCCCTGAATAAACCCCGATTCCCGAAGATCCTGCCAACCTGCCTCGTCTTTCCCCGCTTCCTGCCTGCCCGTCCACCCGCGTACCTGGCAATGGGATTTGGCTTTGAACGCCTCTCATTGAAAGGGAGCAGCACCTCCAACCAACTCTATGACTGACTCAAAGGGTGGACGGGTTCCAACTGAAGTGGCCGGCACCAGGCGATAGGCTTTCTCTGACATGAACGTGGGGTCTAGCTCCTCCCTGACGTTCCTGTAGGCTCGCATTTTCCTGCTGGGTAGTAGACACACACACACACGTTTGTATCCATATCTTTGTGGGGACCGTTCATTCATTTGTATGGACTATACTCTAATCCTGACGATGACAGCCTTAACCCCCACCTGGCCCTGACCTTAACCAGAAGTAACCAAACAAAACACAAGACTTTTGGTATTTTCAGTTTTTCGATTACAATTTTTACAAAATTGAGTTTCTCCTTGTGGGGACTGAAAAAATTGTCCCCATAATGTAAAAATAACAGGTTTTTATTATATTGTGAGAATATTTGGTCCTCACAATGTAATTTATACATGATCCTCACACACACACATATACTCACAGAGGGAACTTTTACTCATGTCTAATTTTACCTAACCTGGAAAAAAATAGTTGAGTTTTTGAAAAACATATAATACGATAAATACAAAAAAAAAACCACACGCCTTCCTTTAAGTCTTTAAGGTCAGTACTGCTGGCTCGGGGGGGGGGGGGGGGGGGGGGGGGGGGGGGGGGGCAGAGGCGGAGGGGGAACGCCGAATCCTAAAGGTCACGTCTGCTACCACCTGACAGGAAATCAGGGTCTATGAGGAGGCCGGAGGCTCACTGCTCTGACACAACAGCATGGTGGCCCCGACTTGGACAGGCTGACGACGGCTCCCCCTGCAGGTCAGGGCCGCGTTCAGTCCTCCGTGACGTCATTTTCTTGTCACAGCAGCGATATGATCGCAGGGGCTTCAACACAGAGCCTACCTTTAACCGACACTCGACACAAGTTTACAGAAAATTGACTACACATATACCCTAATACATGTTATTATTAGGGTGATCAGATAATTCATCTCAGAGACGAATGTTTGAGCTACTTCAGGTTCTACAGACTACTTTAAAACTGAAAGGCTCCTACGTTTGGCTAAATAATTCTGTTGTTTGACTTGTTGGTTTCCATGATTGAAAGTCTAATCTAGCTGTTTCACGTTAACATTGGCGATTATTAGCATGATTATAGGAGACTGACCAAATAGCACACAGCAAGAACTCAGCACTTAACAGTTTTTCTCAGGCGCTTCGTCAGCTACATTCGTCAAAATAACGCTACAAAATTCTATAACAGTAACACACATCAGTCAACAGTAAACACATGCAAGCAATCGGGGAACATTCTCAGGCAAAAGACTCAATAACTGCAGTAAAATCTGTACATACACTATTGCATGCATGCAAACAGAAATATTGAAAAACCAGAAATACTAAAATGTATAAAACAACAAAAAAAAAAAAACATGCGTTAGTCTGCCTGATCCCCGAGCTCTGTGGGCCACGTTTGTTCATTAACAACACAAACTATATCTCCCTGGCAATGCAGTGGGGGAAAAATCTCCGAGCATGTCTGATCCTTGAGCGAGGCCCTAAACTCCCAGCTCCCTGGGTGGCTGCCCTTCACTGCCAGCTTGCTCTACAAAGTGGAAGTTGAGGGAAGCATAAAAACAATTATTATGATTATTAATGTTGGACAGTGACCCTAGCAAGCTCTCTCCCTTCAGACACCAGCGGTAATCTGTGAAGCTCATCCAGAAATACAGTAAGCCTTACCCAGTTGTTGGGATGTACGCTACAGGACCATTTTCTGATATAGCAGCACACATAATTATGTTTGCACCTCCCTGCCCTGGTACCTGCCCTGTTGCCCTGTGCCCAGTGATATTCCTTCCATGCCTCCTGGTCACGAAAGCATGTGTAATAAAACCGGTCCTGCTCAGACTTACAGTAAACACATAGTGAATGTACAACTCTGGCTCATTACCTGTACATCTTGATATCTCAGCTACTTTACATGGTCCCTGTTCCTCTACGATGGCATTCGGTACATTTGCATAAGTACATGCTTAAGTTGTTACGTTTCAAGATCCTATCAACAGCTGATAAACTGACCGAATGGATGCGATCGACTTTTGTGTGGTCTGTTATTACAGCAGACTGTATTTCCCGTAATCCAACTCTATTGTTCCTCCGCACCATCTGAATAATCTCTGCTTCCTGCTCTGCTGTGAAGATCTCGCCTCACTATTCTTTCAGTTCCATGAAGGTAAATACATAATGTAGGACACAAAGGGAAAAATGTACAGTATTTATACTCTGCTACTGAAGATATAAACATGATTACCGTGTGTACTGTAGCCTTCATATACAAATACAGCACGTGAATGTTTTTGTACATATCGATTTTCCTGCCAGAATATTCGGACAATCGATGCCACACATGACCCTGAAACGTTTGCTCACACCCTTAGGCCTGCCTCATGCATAGACTCCATGATTAACCACGTGGCTCTCACTTCATGACTGTCCTCGTCCGCCTCTTCCTCTTTGGCCTTGTTCCGATACTCTCTAGTTCCATTTTGTGTTTAAAATTAAACTCCGTGACCTTTTATGGTGTTTTGACCTGTTCCCAGTTTTGGAGTTTGATTTGCTGGATGTGGGATGTGAGACACTCCAATATAATCATCGTGACTAGAGTTTTGCAAAAAGTCCTTCAACGACGAAAAAAGATGTGTAAAGAATTATGATCTTTTGCACCTTGAGCTGAAAAATTGGAAACCAAAGGACTAGAGTAAAAAAAAAAATTGTTGTTTAGTGGAATTTTGTAATTTTGCAGTATTCAGTACTTCAAAAGGGCAAAGTCAAAAATCCAAATGAGAGGCATATTACAGTAAAATGTTTTGCAGCTGCCAAGCCAGAGTCACCGAAGAATATTCATTCTGCCTCATTGTCATGTCTCAGGGCTGGATCAGGACAGAGAACTTTGTCTAAATCGCAGGAAATGCTCTCCCTTGTTGGGTGATGCGGGAAGAATCCTCTGTGTGACCCATTTGTATATTGACGTCAAAATCACCCGGGGCAATCGCACACTCATCCAGCACATATTTTATGTTCTAGTCACTCTTTGGTTTCTTTTCATGTCTATAAACATGTGTGAAGAGTTTCGAGTCAGTTTTGAGTGATCGTGTTTAAATGATGACTACCGTGTGCTGACTGTGACTTAATTTTTGCGACGTGTGTTTTTTATTTTGCATCAACGTTCACCATGGTGCAGAATGTATTTTGATGGATGAGTCTTTAGAGTTTTGCGAAAAGGTTTGCAAAAAAGCTTGAAAAGTATAAAATCGCTCGCTGTCCTTTGCGCGATTCAATCTGAAGCCGGAAAAGTGAGAACAAAAACTAACTTGACTGTGGAGACTGAATGTGCCGTTTGGCCACAGAAAACAGGCAGGGGAGATGTACCACAGTGAAAATGTGGTATTGTGTCGTCTCCATGGCCAGGAAGCCTAAGCAAAAAAAAAAAAAAAAAAAAAATCTTGACAGAATTCAAACGTAAAAATATGCCAAGAACAACATTAGAATTCTAAAAATATGCTTAGAAGAAAACATCTTGTGTTTATCCCGGGCTGTAGTGATTCTCCCTGTTCCATCTCGTGGCGCCTCTGGGAGTCTTGCTGAACAGCTGAACTCCATATCCTTTGATGCCTATGTGATTTGATGACTGTGGGGGGGGGGGGTTCCACTTCCTTAAAACAAGCTTATTTCAGAAACAAAGTCCTGCCTTTTAAGTTATGTTTCACAAGCTTGAAGTGTGTCAGCAGAACGTATTTCGCTTACGAGGAACTCAGACACCTACCAATAACATTGTACTGGGCACCAGGACGGTGTCAGAATTCAGAGAAAAGATCATATCTGAGTTTCTGACAGAAAAATGCATGTAGATCCTGTGGTTTGTGCCGCCCCAATAAGTCCATTTCCGGGTGCTTCTGATGACACATAGCGGCTTCTTTACTTGTCATCTGTGTCAGCTTACTTGGCCACACAGTTCATGGTTGTAATCCATCCAGTCATGCAGGCTCCACTGCCTCCACAGAAAGAAGGCGAGTCGATATTCTTAGACGGGTTTTCTCGCCTGTCTGGTGCTTGATCCATCTCTCCATCAGGCAGCCGTTCTACAGCATCCTGTGAGAAAGTCACAGCCAGTCACATCCTGCTCTTGCTATCAGCAGAGATGCACCACTGATGCTGATCTTAGTAGTATTTAATACAATTTGCACACTTTATTTTGATGTATACACACATTACAATGCATCAGCTCTCATCCGACGAAATGCGGAAATTTCACAACTAGGCTAATTTAAGCTGCTTGAGAGAGCATCTGATCGTGTTGCCCCATGTTCAAGAGAAGCCTGACACGCAGCCAAACTGAACTTCGCAGAGGGATATGAATGACGCAAACAGTGGGACGGCATCTACACCTGGCAGCACAAACAGAACTCAGCAAGACACACGTACCACATACAGCACTTGTTGAGACCGAGGGCCTGTCCGCACTAATACTTTTTCGTTTAGTAACGCAAAAATTCTCCTCCAATTTAGCTTTCTATTTGCACGGATCTTTTTTTCCCCAGAAACAGACAAAAATTTCACCACTCTCTGACAACTAATCTTTCTGTAAGCGCATTACTGCGAACGCACATAAATGTCACAAATTTGTTACGCCTACACCGGTGAGCTCCGATTCACTATTATTCACAGGACTGACGAATGTTTCTCCTGTTTTCACGGAAGCAAGACAATTGTGAACATGGAGGACAATAGGACTTTTGCCAGCTGGCTGATGTTCTTTTGCTTACATTATGTTGCTTATAAGCAAATTAAATTAAAAAATTACCACTCGTTGCTTACTGCAATGTTACAGTATGAATCTAAAGTATTATGGAAGCATATTTTTATGCACCTGCAAGGAAAGTCTGATTGAAGGTCATCTTAGGCCTGACACTACACATGTTTTTGAAGATCCACCAGCATTTAAGAGTGTTTTGAGGGGTGGTTCTGGAGCCCCCCCCCCCCCCCCATAACAACATCCATATTGAGTTTTTTGGCCACAGTCACAGGCACCGTGTTTGGAGAAAAGTCAACACTGCATTTCAAGAAAAGAACCTCCTCACTACAGTGAAGCATGGTGGTGGAAACATGAAGATCTGGGCCTGCTTTTCTGCCTCGGGACCAGAACGACTCCATAAAAAGAAATGTCCATTTATTTTTAGAAAACAATGTTTTCACAAATTTTCAAGCAAAACTGTATACTTTTTCACCGTTTTTGCGACTGTTGAAGAATCATTTGTAACAATTGACCGTGCATGAAATAATGTGTCAATGAAAATTCTTATCTTTGTTTTACTCCTTTTCTCATTTCAAAACAAGGGGATGCAAACTTTTGCATTTGACTGTAGTATAGTTAATTTTTTTCCCAAACATATTTTATTATGAGTTAATACAGTATATACCTCCTGTTTTAAAGTTTGTTAAGCACCTGAAAAGATTAAAGCATTTCCATTGCACAATTAAAAGGATTAGACTTTGAGGATGTCACTCCCATAACAACAGTCATCTAGTAAGCCACACGTTAAGATCTTACTAATATTACCAGAAAGCCTCCTTTATCACAACAAAAACTCTGTGGACTGAGCCGCTCTCCTTTCTGCCCACATGTGGTTTTGCCTGGAAGCCCACGTAGTACTCAATATCCAAACGTTAAATGAGAAAGCTAGCACATCTGTTTATTTCGGCGAGGACAGCACAGAACATTAACATTTTTCCCACAGATTTTTCTGGAACCTCTGAACAGGCCTGGAACATGCAGTGCTCCTTTCTCCATCCCACGGGTTGGGACTGATAACACATTAAGCTGACATCCCCATGCTCTAACAAGTCGTTACCGTAGAAACAGGCAAAACAGTCACTGAACTGAGCAGTTACAGTACCAAGGCTCAGAGGAGGCAAATATCCAGAGGATAGTAAAGTTAATAATCATAGTCTGACTGAGTAGAGGACTGCATGCCTAGAAGGGAGACAAGATAGTGGGAAAGAAATGAAAGGATTATGGCCAAGTAGGACAGGGGAAGAAAGATGCCTGTTTAGGGTCTTTGTTGTGGCGTTCTTACCATTGTGTATACAACGGCATTTTAGCTGGGGGTGTCCCACCTTATCAAAGAAAAAACCTGTATTTGTGGGAGCCTGCATTGACTGCTGGATTCTCACATTTCCATATCAACCATGAAGTTCTCACCTAGATAGAGACAAATTAAGCACAGGATATGCCAAAAACAGGGGACTTAAAGCAAGTGTTCATATAATTGCTCAATCTTAAGGGTATAAAGTTCATTTAGAAGGCTCTTCTGCCCACCCCGAAAGACTTTCCAGATAAATATTTTACTCACAAACAGGAAATTCAAGTGACTCATTGTGACACTGAAATTCCCATTGATTCAATGTGCCAAGAGATAAGAAATGAATGGACTGTCCTCACAAAGAATACAAACGTGTGTGTGTGTGTGTGTGTGTGTGTGTGTGTGTGTGTGTGTGTGTGTGGAGGGGGCTGATCCCAGGAATGATGGAGCCTCAGACTACAGGCATTCAGAAGAGGACGTCAGCCAACGTGTCTGCATTTCCACTGCAGAAGGAATCCAGAGAGCATTCAGGGTTCATCGCATAACAGAAGAAAAAATTCAGAGATCTTTAGATGCAATCAAACGTTTACATTTTACTGTAACATTGTAGGTGCAGCCTTCAATCTGGCACCCTGCACCTGCTGACGTGGAGAACCAATTCACTGATGGACTTTGGCTTTGACCTTAAGCTTAAGGTGCACTTTCTTCAAATAAACCGGCTTAGTGGTTTGCACTATGGTCGCACACCGTCACTGTTTCTGCCGCTGGCTCTGTGCGGATGCAGGCTGTATAAATATGTCAGATACACCAGCTTCTTGCCTTAGTTCATATGCATCATTTTAGTCAAACTAGCTCACTGCCTCCATTACCCAGAGAGTGTGTTTATACAGCCTGTCACAGACAGCCAATCAGCATCCTCATACCGTGTACCCTGTGCTTCACATAATAGGATTCAAGTTCATTATGGTCCTGCACTAGATAAACTCATATGTACTGGAAATAGGGGGGACAGAGGAGATGCCCCCCCCCATATCCCCCATACCAGTAGATGCCCCCTTCCTTTCCAACTAACAAAATTAAATATATCTTATTACACATTTTTCTTGATTTATACAATTAATAAAATCCTACAACTACGACATTTTGTCAAAAAAATTCTAATTATGATTAGATTTTATGTCAAATCATCATGCAACGTGCTTCCTTCCTGCGGAATCCCTGCATCCCTCACATCTCCCGTAATTCCACACACACTAAATCATAGCCAGATCTCCCATTAAAAAGAGAAACGTTCACTCTGTGTGGCCAAGAACGTAAGTGTTGTATTGGGGGGGTCATACCTGGCAGGCTGTAAGGTTGCCGTGCATTTTGCTGAAATGTTTTTGCCATGATGCAGATGAAACAGATAAGATGAATTAAGAGCTTTCTTATCTTTCATTATGAATCCACACATTACCGCTGCACTTGCAGAGCACGAGGATGTAACATAATACCTGAAGAAGATTGCAGTCCTATTTCAGAGAAAATCATTTCATTATAGGGATCAGTTTTGCGTTTTTTTTAGTTAAGTTATATTAGTTGTGAAACTACAGCTTAAACAGTGCTAGTCTTACTTTAAATGATACAATCTTTACTATTCAAAAATATTATATTAAAAACTTAAAAACACACAATGTGACTATTGTGAATGTACCCATTATGATGTCACAATATACGTCCTCCTGCCCACCACTGGGGCAAATTTGGTCGCTTTGCCACTGCCACCAAGAACCGAGCCCGTATTTATATGCCTACATCTATTTGTTTATTAATTAATAGCAAATTTTCTTGTTCTACATCTCATTTATCGTTATTTCATGTATTGTTTTATGTACTTTTGTCTTGGATTTTTGTCTATGACTTTATAATTTTTAAACTCGCACCACCACCAAAATAAATTCACTGTATTTTTTTGTACCTGGTGAATAAAAGGATTCAGATTCGGCAATGATAAGGTGTTTCCGGGAAGTACAGCATAGGATCATACTGACCGGAGTTGTTGATGGAACATGAGGTCCGCTTACTTCTTTCTCCTTCTCCATTTTCTGTGCATCTTTTTCCAGTGTCTGGAAATTCTGCTGTGCATATTCCAAACTTCCTAGACACCCAGGCAGGATTTTCCCATGAGTAACGATGAAGTAACAAAACATAACTGAACCTCTGGTGTTTGCAGTAGAGCTTTCACATGTTAGATCTAGTTCCTACATTCTGCCTTTATCAACTCCATCGCTCACTGCTGGCAACTTCAGCGTTGTTTTATGACAGTAAGCCCAGTTTGAGCTTATTGGCACAGCTAGCGGATGCACTGTTCCTCTTCGATCTGCAGCCGCACGGCAAACCGTATGTCGCCCTGAACCAGCAAGATCCTCTCCACACTGGAGGTGCTCGACTTACCGGAAGAACCAGGTGATGCACCATAAGGCAGGGACCAAAACATAAACAAATGAATTGAAAAACATGAATTGACTAAGTTGCAGAGATAAATAGTTTTACCAAACTTGACAATCTTCCACAAATTAATGCATTCATTGGGTTTAAATTCATTAAGTCTTCAAAGAACTAGGAAACATGTTTTATGCAATACAGGACCAAAATCCTTCTGTTTGAGGCTTTGCTCTGTCCTCAAGAGCTGAAAAAGACTGACACTGAAAAAGAATGATGACTGCAAGACAAAACAGACTGCATTTGTAATCTGCGATCCCAGAATTGATCACCATAAATTCAGCCTAATTGCGGTTAAGCTACAGTCGTAGGTTCCGTGGGAGTTTTTCCTTTCTTTTGCAGTTAAGGTCTCTTGTGCAACCGTTAAGGGAACTTTAAGGTATTCCTTAAGAATAAGACCAAGATAAACTGCAAAACTTACATACCTAAGGGTGTTTTGTGCAACCGGCCCCAGAATAAAAGAATATATAGTGGTTTCTTTATTTTTTCCATAGCAGTAGATTCCACAAAGGCTCCTGCCTGCAGGGTGGCGGACCTTGTGAAATCACACCTTCCTGTACTTGTGGTAGGTGTGACAGGTGCATCTCCAGCTCTGCCCTCCCTCACTCAATACCAGTGCTCAGATAATAATGGGGTACAGAAAGGCAACCCTATAGGGAGATACTGGTATTGTAAATGTCCATACTTAGTGGTGGCATACTACCTCACATCTCCAGGGCTGATAGTGTAAAACTCGGCTCTGTTCTCTGTGTCTGGAATTTCTCCCTGTGTCAACTCCTGCATTCCAGCCATGCAGATGAGGTTACTAACGTCTCTAAATTGCCAGCAGCAGTTCATTGATGGGGGTGTGCATGTATAAAGAGTACAGTTACAAAGTCAAAGAAAATGTTTAAAGCTATTTATCCGGGTAGTAAATGTATTTTGGCTCTGGGCGGCCACAAGAATTAACACCAAGAACAGTTACTCCTGCAGGGATATTCAAATCCCGCCTGCGCTACAGTATATTTGTTAAGAAAACAGCAATGCAAAATAAGAATACAAGCAAATGAAAGTTCCAGGTAGCCTGGCTTATCAGATGATTAAATGAACACCGCTTTGGTTAGCAAATTCCTCCTCCAGGGGCATCCCAGCCGTTCCATGTATTCGTTAAATTTCACAACCAGCTAAATTAATTCATTAACTTAATTAGTTAAATGATTTGATGAGGTATTCGTTAGCCAAATATCGTGTGCTGGTGGTCCAGTCAAAACAAGACATGGATATATTGGATGGCCACTTAAAATACAGGGGGGGCTCTGGGACAGGCTAAGCTGATACATTTTTACAAATATATTATCATAGATTTACACAAGCACAGATTATTTCCTTTGACCCCGGATAAGGCTGATATTCAATAGGCAGGACCCCAGTCCGTCACTGGATACATACAGTCCTGTGCAGTAGTTTTGCATTAAAGGTTTTTTACAACACAAATATGAAAACAAAGGAAAATATCTGAATTCCTGCTAAAACGAAGCAGTTTTTAATATCGCTTCAATAACCAAATAAAGTGCACAAAGCTATACGTAAAAAAATAATAACGAAGCTTAAAAAGCTCAAGGTGTGAGTAGCTAAACGTCGAGGATGTGAGTACTTTCAGCAAAGCTACAACGCCGGAAATATTACGCTACGCTTAGTCAGGGATTAAACACGCGCCAGTCGCCGGATTTATGCGAATTCGGCTTGGGGAGTAAATATGACAAAGAGCGTTTCCAAACAATACAACAATACATCTTAGAGCGATGTACAAATTACCCGCGACACAATGTACGGTAAGTCCTAGAACATGAATATGCTAGAATATGAATTCTTACTAGGAAAAATGTAGTTCTTACTAGGAAAAATGCAGTTCTTACTAGTAAAAATGATCATTCTTACTAGTAAGAATTGCTTTGTAGATATATGGAATTCATATTTTTACTAGTAAAAATTTATTTTTATTAACATTAATTGAGTTATGACGAGTAAGACTTCTGCTAATAAAAGAACTTGGCTTGCCTTAATCGTGGACCATGTATCTACATACTACATCTACATACCGTTAACCTTAATATTAACTACACGCAAACTGCTTCTATTTCTACACGCTAAAGTACCTCTCAGAGAACCTCCTGTAATATTACTAATTATCATCCAGTCCCTTGCCAGCGTTATTTGTGCAGTCTCTTTCCGTTTATCAGTTTCGCATTTCTTTCTACCAAAGCGTTTTACGAGTCCCCGCTTCTCAATGCGGATTACATGCATCTTTATAACACGGCCAGATCCAGCAGTGCGGTTCAGCCTTATTTATTGCCTCGTCCATCTTCGTGTTAATGTAAACTAAAACAACGAACCAGAGCTGGTGTATATGACTAACTAAAAGGCAGCTCATCAGGTCCCCCTAGTGGTACTCCGCTGACGGTGTTTTCGATGGCATAAGATCCGTGGTTTAAGGTGATCTCCTCTAGGACTGAACAGTCCATCGTGTATTTTCCTGGTGAATCAATGGCTATATGGGACGGCAGAATTTGTGGTGAAACTTTGTGCTAACCAGATTTCTTATAACATTGGAATGTACCAGTTGTTTCACTGCCAAGCGAACTGGCTTAAACGGAAGAAGACGGTACAGACATACAAGACTAACATTACGTCTAAGTTACATTTAAGATTTTAACAACTCTGAGCTACTAGTTAAGTTCTCCCCAGACGAGCTTGATGGGCTGACTGGTCTCCTTTCGTCTGTAAATTTCTTATGTTCCTAAACTAAAACCCTGGGTTCCTTCAAATAAGAGCTAGATAAGGGCCTTTGATATTAGGATAACAAAGAATTGTTTGACGTTAGTCACAGAAGAGTCCCAGATGCTTGACTTAACCCAGTAGACCAAATTCCTACTAATCTTCTTAAGAAGATTGCACCACTTATTATCACTATCCTGTCAAACTTGTTGAACTTGTCTCTTAGGCTCAGATGTGTTCCAAAGCCCTTTAAAATCACTATTATTAGGCCTGTTCTCAAGAAACCAAATTTTGAAACTACTGTGTCGAAAACTAAAGAAGGGCACAAGCAACAGGAAGTTTTGTGACATCCACGTGCAGACTGGGGCTGACGGGACAAACGTTAGGGAGGAGACAGGAGAGTCAGGTATGTCGGACGTGACATTTCCTTTCATTTCAAAGATCCTGGAAAAAATGGTTGTTCACCACCTACAGTTGTTCCTTACTACAGCAAATCCAGTTTCAGACCAAACCACATCACAGAAGCACCCTAGTAAAAGTAACACATTATTTTCTTACGGTTTCCATATTGCTTATGTCCATAGTAATACTGTCCTATGTGCCCTTCACTGGCTTCCATCCAGTGTCGCACTAATAATGAAATACTGTTATTAACTTACAAAGAACTGAACGGCCTGGCACCAGTATATCTTACAGATCTACCGGACTCTTACAACCCGCCTCGCCTGCTTCGATCTCAAAAAAGCAGGATATCTATTAGTACCTAGAGTATAAAGAGCTACAGCAGGCTGCAGAGTCTCCCAGTGAATGTCACTCTAAATATTCAAATCTAGACAAAAAAACACACTTGTTCAGTCTAGCTTATAGGGACTCCAATTCTAGCTCTACCTAACTACTCACCCCCAGCCAGGCCTACAGTGTGAGGTGTAGAGCTGGGTGGGGATCGGTGCCATTGGCCTTGGATAAACTGAACTGTCAGTGCTGTTATTCTAGCTTCACCCTCTCTTGTGGAATTGGAGTACTGATGTTTCACGGACCCCCTGCCTGCGTTCCCACCTTTGCACTTCCTCTAGTCTCCCCTACTTTGGCTGATGCACTTTTTTATCTTCCCACCCCTCCTGGGGGGTGCTGCCTGGAGACCCAAAAAAAAACCAAGATATCCTGTCTACCCTACTGCCTGAGACACTCGTACTACCTGTGACGCCCTTCTGCCTGTGACGCCCTTCCGGCCCGCCCGCCCCTTCTACCTGTGACGCCCTTCTGCCTGTGACGCCCTTCCGGCCCGCCCGCCCCTTCTGCCTGTGACGCCCTTCCGGCCCGCCCGCCCTTCTGCCTCTGACGCCCTTCCGGCCCGCCCGCCCTTCTGCCTCTGACGCCCTTCCGGCCCGCCCGCCCTTCTGCCTCTGACGCCCTTCCGGCCCGCCCGCCCTTCTGCCTCTGACGCCCTTCCGGCCCGCCCGCCCCTTCTGCCTGTGACGCCCTTCCGGCCCGCCCGCCCCTTCTACCTGTGACGCCCTTCCTGCCTGTGACGCCCTTCCGGCCCGCCCGCCCCTTCTGCCTGTGACGCCCTTCCGGCCCGCCCGCCCTTCTGCCTCTGACGCCCTTCCGGCCCGCCCGCCCTTCTGCCTCTGACGCCCTTCCGGCCCGCCCGCCCTTCTGCCTCTGACGCCCTTCCGGCCCGCCCGCCCTTCTGCCTCTGACGCCCTTCCGGCCCGCCCGCCCCTTCCGCCTGTGACGCCCTTCCGGCCCGCCCGCCCCTTCTGCCTCTGACGCCCTTCCGGCCCGCCCGCCCTTCTGCCTCTGACGCCCGTCCGGCCCGCCCGCCCTTCTGCCTCTGACGCCCTTCCGGCCCGCCCGCCCCTTCTGCCTCTGACGCCCTTCCGGCCCGCCCGCCCTTCTGCCTCTGACGCCCTTCCGGCCCGCCCGCCCTTCTGCCTCTGACGCCCTTCCGGCCCGCCCGCCCCTTCCGCCTGTGACGCCCTTCCGGCCCGCCCGCCCTTCTGCCTCTGACGCCCTTCCGGCCCGCCCGCCCCTTCTGCCTCTGACGCCCTTCCGGCCCGCCCGCCCTTCCGCCTGTGACGCCCTTCCGGCCCGCCCGCCCTTCCGCCTCTGACGCCCTTCCGGCCCGCCCGCCCTTCTGCCTCTGACGCCCTTCCGGCCCGCCCGCCCTTCTGCCTCTGACGCCCTTCCGGCCCGCCCGCCCTTCTGCCTCTGACGCCCTTCCGGCCCGCCCGCCCTTCTGCCTCTGACGCCCTTCCGGCCCGCCCGCCCTTCTGCCTCTGACGCCCTTCCGGCCCGCCCTTCTGCCTCTGACGCCCTTCCGGCCCGCCCTTCTGCCTCTGACGCCCTTCCGGCCCGCCCGCCCTTCTGCCTCTGACGCCCTTCCGGCCCGCCCTTCTGCCTCTGACGCCCTTCCGGCCCGCCCGCCCTTCTGCCTCTGACGCCCTTCCGGCCTGTGACGCCCTTCTGCCTCTGACGTCCCTACTACCTGTGGTCACAGGAACATGAAGCTGCTTGGAGATGGTCTTATAGCCTTTACCTTTAACATGGTTATCTACAATTTTCTTTCTGAGCTTCTGATTTAATCAGGAGGAATGAGACATTCTTTCAATGAGTTGTAAGGACACCAACAAATTGATCCAGGACTGTAAGTTTTATGTTTACAGACGTGGCGTGGGTGTTGCCCATATATACATAATTGTGGTATTTTGAATGACAGTGTTTTCCAAATCAAGAGATTTACGTTTGTGTCTAATGTAGAGAACTGTGTGAAGTGTTTTGCAAAAAGAATATTATAAAATTGCAAAGCAGAAAATGTATTTGTGCTCTTGCTGACTTAAACGTGCTACATTTTGGGTTTCAGTGATCTTGTTTTAGGTTCCACTTTAAGTTTTTGTGCTATATATTTAGTTAAGAGCTATATAAATGCAGTCCATTTGCGATTTTTCTAAAAAAAAAATGAAAGACGACTCCAGGAGCTGAGGGCATTGCAAAAGTGCCTAGCACCACCATGTTCAAAACGACAAGGCACAGCATTCATTTTACCATGTATCTACCGAAGCTAGTGCGGCACGGGATACTGGTCCTGGAAAGCTGCCAGGTATTACATTTCTTTAGTGCCGGTACTAATTACAGTAATGCAGACAGTAATACAGACAGTAATACAGGCAATATTCATACGCAAATCCAAGTGTTCAAATATGGTGCAGAAACCTGCATGGCCACAAGAGGGCACAGAGACAGGCCAGGTTAACATAATCAAACTAGCATCTGTATCTACAGGTTATTATTTAAGCAGTTAAATACTCAAGCATAATGTGCTGGGAACTTTTCTGGTAAGACTTTACTTGACAGGGCGCAAATACTTAGCAATAACTCAATTTCTACTGAAGTAAAAATCATGAATAGATATTGTCGCTATTTCAGATAAAAGAGGCACCATGATTCATTGACGGTGAACAAATATGAGATCAGTATTTAACTTGTGTTATTCATTACTTGTTTCTTCAGTAGTTTACAAAGGTTTACAGAATTAACAGACATAGTAACAAACATAGTAACTGTTTGAGATAAAACATGCGTTTATGTCATGTTATCTGTTCGCCTGTTCTTACAGTGGAGAGTAACGGTGATGAGCTTGATCGCGACTAAAATACGTTTTACAGTTTTGCCCGCTCGCGTGTGTTTCGCTCTTCAGCGCAGCGCCCCGTCAAAATCCATTTAAAGAATGCTCATTAATGTTCAGTAATCATTAAAAGAGCTTCTCATGTTTAGTACGTTCAATTCCAGTGATATGATTCAGTAACACAAATGCATCATTTACCATTAACAATACTTAACTGTTTTCTCTGCATTGTTATCCCTGCAGTACCTGCAGTTTTCACACGTATAGTTCTGTTTGTCGGGTCCGAATCAATTGATGGGTTTGTAACGTTGTACGATTCTCCCCTCAGTTCTGCTTATTTTCACACACAGAACAATCCGAGCGAAGCAGTGACGCGCCACTGCCAACCACGTGAGAACGCTCTTTCTGCTTATTGGTCAGATGTGTCTGCGGCGGGAGCAAGAACGTAAATACAGGAAGAAGAAACATTTTAAAAACTTAAGAGTTTTTCTGAGCTGTTTTTAGGAGCTGACAGATGTAGTCATCTGCCCAGATTTCAAGAAGGCACCATGCTTTACTGCTAGACTAAATAATACCTTCGTTTCTCCTTCTCCCCTGGCTGTTGCTACTGGTTTGTGTGCTCTGCCACATCCCAGAAAGCAAAATGCACCTAGCAATGGGACCTGTTTAGGTAAAACCCGCAGAGTACACCAGGAAGCTGGGTCAGATTGAGGTTGGATCTCGTTCAACAGCCAAGTTACTGTAGAGTTTTTCCTTTTTTTTGACTGGACAGAGATCACCTCCTCTCAAAGGTCTTGGTACGGTCCTCTGGGTCCGCACCCGAGTGGTATTACTGTGTTCACACCTGCCCAAAGGTAACTCGGTAGGCTGTAATGGTTGGTTGTGACGAGGAGTTTGATTACGTCACATATTGAGCTATTACAGATTATTTCCCCCTCATATGTGTGTGCATTCACTTGTATGTGAAGAGTGCTGCAGTTTTATTTTGGATCAGTTTCTTTTTGGCTAGTTGAGGAGTTGAAGAAAGATTAGATGTTTTCCAAGAGAAGGGAAACTTGTGCCTGGCTCTAAGTGAGTGAGTTTTTTTTGCCTGTAAATCGGCCATAGTGTGTGCTTTGTGATGAACAGGCATTTTGCCTTGGGCCAAGGTATGTTTCCTGGGATAGGTTCCATACTCACTATGCCACTATAATACAAAAAAACTGTACGGAAGATGAAAGAATGGACTCCTTACCTGGGTCTAAGTGCAGAATAAATGTATATTTTATGTTCACTACCACATCAAACTAATGCAGGGGTGTTCTACTGAACAGATCATTTCCTTATTAATTAAGCAAATTATGCAGCTTGTACATACTTATGCATATCTGTAAATGACAAGGTCAACAGAAAATCAGTCAACGTGACTGATGAAGGAGAGAATAAAACAGCATGATATTTCTTTAGATTTTTCATAATTTTTTTCCTTTTTATTATTTTACAGCAGAAAGAATATAAAGCATTCAGAAAACATCTTCCATATTTTTAAGGGCAATTCAAAATATTTTGCATGGCTTCAGCAGCTGAATTGTATTTTTTTTTTTAACATATCCATCGATTCAGTGACGCTTTTACATGCACTATTACAAAAATAAAAATTAAAAAGGGGTAGAAAAAGAGAGAGCAAAAGAGATTAGGAGAACAGAAAACAAGAACTATAGAACCTATAGGGGTGAGAAAAGGAGGGAGGGGAAGACAGAGAGGGAAAGAGACAGAGGGAGAGAGGGAGAGAGCGCTGAAGAAGAGAGAACTAACACTAGATTTACATGCAAAGTGTTGGAGCCCACTGCCTTGATAAAAAAGCAGGGCTAGCTTTTTTTGTTTTCCTTTTTTTATTTTAATGATGAAAACGTGCAGTTAGGTCAAGGGTGTCATATTATCGCGGCACATTAGCTACGGAACGCCTGTCTCGCAATACTAGCAATTGCATAATCGTAGGTCGACGATGTGTGTCCAATTGTTTTTGTCATCGTTAGATCTATAAATCCTCGCATAAAAAGAAAAAGAGAAAGAAGTGTTTATTGCTCTGTGTTCACAAGTGGAAAGCTGAAACACGGTGTATTTCTACCCGGTTGTCCCGCTATACGCCTGCCTATTTTTTCGTGTTCAGGTGCGTGAGAGGAAGAGGAGGAAATGTCACTGCTCGACGGGCAGAGAGAATGATCGTAAAGGCGGAGGTGAGGCGCCGATGGACACGCTCCAAAACGACACACGGAGGCGGAACACGCCTGGCCCTACTGATTCCGCTAAATCAATTAGGGCTGAATCTCAATATCCATCCGTGCTGCTTACTTTACAAACATAAGGAACTTCAACTAATTGAGGCGTACTATTTAACAGCTTGTGCTAAATAACAAGGCTTGTATACATTTTTTTTAAATCAATACTGATAAATCATAATACAATTATGCAGCGGATTTGTCAACTAAAATGAATAAATTTATTTTTGCAAAAAAAAAAAATTATTATTCAAAATATATTTCCAATATGTCAAAATATATATTGGTCATATTTGAGAACAGGGGTGCTGACAGAGATTTTGGGCCCCATGAAAGCATATCAATTTGGGCCCTCAATCCAGACCAATCTAATTATGTTGAGCATTTTTTAGGGCCCCTGTCAGTCAGGGGCCCTTGGAATCATCCTAACTTCCCCCCCTTTATGGTGCCCCTGTTTGAGAATATATACATTATTGCCTCTCGCATACAGCTCAATGTATATATCATACAATATATTGTAAAATATTATTTTGGAATATCTAGATATTACATTTGACATTTTGCTATACAATATTTGTTATACATACTTTTATTACACTAAAGTATATTTTGACATATTAAAATATATTCTATATTCAGTTTAGCTTACAGTGGATATTTTCACAAGCTGCCATTCTGAACAGCAAGATGCCTCACAAGGATATTGTCAACAAGGAATCTCTCAAGCTTTTCGTGGTTTAAGCTCATGGTGCTTCATAAACGCGCAGCTACAAGTCTGCAGACTGCACATTTAAACACTAAACGGGTTCCGTAATATATATTTGTAATGAAACTCTATAAAGGGAACATAATGATAAAGATTATTTAACCAGAAAATCATCAATATATTGTACCGTATTTTTATGTCTTAAATTATATGTATATTTAAAATGTATACTTCAATTAAACTCTATGAACCTATAGGCTACAACAGGTACTTATTTCCAATAAACACTACATTTAAAAAAATGCAATGTTTGTGTCATTGATAAAAATATTGGTGTTCAGTGGCAACTCACCCTGAACTGTTGCGAAAGGTGCCTGATACCATTAAGAATGTTCTTTCATAAAGGACGGTGGTTAGTAGTATTAGAACTAAATATTTACATTGGACTCTGGACGCTCTTTTGACATTATAACGGTGGATAACAGCAACCTGTGTGGGTCACCTTAGAAAAAGGGTCAGGCAAGGAGATGACACCAGACAAGCATTGTCAGAGTAACATTTGAGTGAAGACTCTTACCTATTAAGCATCACTAGACCCTGAGTTAGGTTATGTCTAAAAACAAAACAGCACAATACATGAATAGTCATTGTTTTTTTTTTCCAGTGGTCAGTTTTCTCCTTGAGCTAACAGCAGTGTGATTTTCCACGCCTCAGGGTGAATTTAACGGCCACCAAAAAAAAAAACGAAACGAAAAAAAAAACAAGACACGGATCTGTTAGCTGCACGTGCATAGCTTATACTACACAGTGCAGTTTTAACCTTTTTCAACCTGCCTTTTATATTTTAGTTGGTACGCGGAGGGTACATGAAAGTTTTAACGTATATCGATATTGCAGCTGATGTTCCATAGATTGGGGAAATCGAGCAACGCTTTTGCCACAATTTTAGCTGACGCTGCTTATTTGGGAAGTTTGGACGTTTTCTTTTTAAACTTTTTGTTTTCCTTCATAAGTTGAGTGGGTATCTAAGGAATTTGCTGCCCCCCAATAATTTTAAGGCCACTACCACCTTACCAGTGCTAATTGGACCTCAATCATAAAAACAGAATACTGTTAACGTAAGACAGCTTCGTTTGAAATTTAAATACCTAAACATCAACATATACCAACGAATAGCAGAGACCGAGACTTAGAAAACAACTGACTGAACAATCCATTAAGAAGAGCGTAACAGTACATGATAAAGCTGACATTAAGACCTTTCCCCTTTTCCCTGCGATCTCTCTAGGGACAACCGTAAACTGGTGGGAAAAAAACAGCCCAGTCGACTTCGCTCTCTGAAACAAAATAAACGACATACGATGGGTTCAGTATAACCGTAATCTGCGATGGACACCCGTGTTTACTTTGCCGCTGGGGAAACCCTGTGCTAGAGAGGTGCAGTCCTCTCTTCTGCGTGTATTTGTAGATGCCCCCCAAACTTCCCAGGATTGAGCCCCAGGTGTCCTGCTTCACTTCCCCCTCCCCGCTTTGGCACCCTGAGTCAAAAATACAAAAGGGAGGCAAACGCATCTCTAAGCTATTAGAACCGTACATGGAGTTGCTCTATGTCATATATGCATATAGTGAAGCTGAAACATCCTCACATCCAAATATGTGTACAGTACGCGTGAGAGTTTGTGTTTGGTAGGTGGCAAAAGTACTTAGTCATGATCCCGAGGTAACATCTGTATGTGTTATGGAAGTTGGAAGAACACTATCCTGACCAAATTAATAATAAAAAAAGATAAATAGCCTATATATCAAATAACTTTTAAATAAACCGCGTTCGTACAAAATTTTCGTTGCTCCAGGAAACGTGGTCAAAGAATACTGACTATAACATCTTATTTGTTCTTTTTGATAACGTTTTTTTTTTGCCTTGCATTGAAAAGCCCTGTGTCTTTCTCAAGTTCTGCGACACGTTAAACCAACATTCACTGTTAAACAGAACAGTAAGTCTTTATACAAGTCTACCTGACTACCAGTATTAGAAAAAATAGCATGCTTCAGGTGATGTACAGTCACCAAGTTATCTATGTAACCCATGCAAGTGTAATAAGACGTTCTCAATTTACCACAGCGGTGCAATAGTTCACATCCTATACCCCTACCGGATTGATGAATGCAAGGCAAATATCAGTTGAATTAGCAGGCAATTTCAACAGGAAAATTAGGTCTCCAGAATGTGACAATCTGACGGCACCCCGGAAAAGTTCATAATGCGGGCTTACAAAAGGGGAAAATGAAACCAACGCTGGAAAGCCGAGAGACACAACCAAAACCTTTAAAAAGGCCTGTGGAAAAGAATTTAGAATTGTCATTTTCCCCGTCTTGCTATAATAATATGACAATTGTCAAACGTCTTAATTTTCAAACTACAACAACTCGTTTTAAAAAATAGGCCAGGTTGTCCTTATTTTACCACTTTGCATGCTTTCTGAAATTTTGTCTGCCGCTGACAGGATGTGGATAGGCACTTTCTATGTTAACACTCTAGAGAAAACTCCGGTTTACATCTGGTTTACAAGTCTGTGCCACTGAAACAGACAAACAAACAAACAAACAAACGAAAAACAAAAAAAAAAGAAAACATTATAGTTATGCACATAATCACAACATAAGAACAACAGTGCACAGACATATCTGGAAGCAGAGTCGAAAACAACAGCAACAAACTGGAAAGTTTTTGCCATGCATTGTCAACTGATAAAACTGGTTTAAATGGCATTACCGACACTGCCTGAAGTCTGCTCACTGTTCGCTCTTTTTCACAAATTCAGCAGATTAACATTCCTCCCCAAAAACGTGGGCAACGCTTCGCGACAGTGCTTCTCGATTTATGTAGTCAGTTAATCACAGTTTGTCAAATGGACTGTCCAACCAGAAGCCAATTCGAATTCGACCTTTCTGCAAACGTCAAGCACACCGATCTCTGCCCTGGACGTCCTCGTGTAGCACCGCGGAGTATTGAGACGTCCCTCTTTCGTACAGTACAATACAGGAGTCCCGTTAGATAGCACGCATGTCGCTCGGGTTGCTTTTGTTTTCCACGAGGTTTGGGACCCACAGATCGGTAGCAGCCTCAGTCAGATGAAAGCTCCAGCCAGCAAAGATCACTAGTCTTCCCCTTCCCAGGGAAAATTCTGCAAGAACAACCCATCGCCTCCTATAATACTGATAAATGCATGGCACGGTGTGCATCTTCTGTCATTCTGGCTGCACAGTAAAGCGTAACGCTGTTGCCCGCCTGTGCCTAAATTTAACGCTACTAGTGAGAAGTGCTGGAGTTTTCACGGACCTCACCCGCTATTTACAATTCCTGCCGCCCAGAAACACAAGCAGATACAACTCCTCCTCATTTACATTTTTTTTTGCCCGTATGACAACAGACAACGCTGTTTTCAAGACATACAGTCTTGTTTTGATTTATCTTTTTAAATGTATGCCTTGTTGTGTACTCTGAAAACGGTTTGAAAATCCACGTGCTGTATGATGAAAAATCTAACCAGTTTCTAGACACCAGTGACACGAAATGAGCAACACAAGATAGAAAAAACTGTTATCGATGAGATTATTTTTCTCTCCTTTCCCACTGTGTGTAGATCCGTCTGTACTCACTGGTCAAGTGAATTGTATGGTATTTAATGCTAAGCTATTTTGTCATATGATTATCTGCTCTGCAAAGATTATAACTTAATTCTCTTGTTAAGCAATATAGCATTCACATTACTTGGCACCATTGGCAAAAAAGATAAAATTCTTGGTAGCCCAGAACAAAAAAGGAAAGAAGGAAAAATAACATAACCTCTTTTTTTTGTCTTAAGTTAATTTTGCCTTTTCCCTAACTCTAAATACTTTTTTTTAAACTTTTGCAGTAAGGTCATGCTTTAGCAAAATGTTCTTTTTAAGAACATTTCAAATAAAATAAAATACTCTTATAGTGAAATAGTTTGAATCATTTTACAGACCATAGCCACTAATGCTTTTAATCTTTTTTTTTTGTTTGTCTGTTCATGTCTTAAATGTTCATGCACGTAGCTCGTTTTATCCCCAGGTATGTACACTATATACAAACAATACAACCATACAACCATACTTCTTGAGCATTCAAACAGAACTATACAAATATTATGTTTTTCTCTCTTACCATGTTATTGTCACCTTTTATGAATAAAATAATATATATTTTTTTAAATACAATCCCCTTCGGATAAACATTTTTTTTCTCCATGTACCTTCGACCTTCATTATATACAGAAACTGCTCAATAGTCAAAAATACGGATTTTTCTACCCCCAGTAAAGGGACTTCAAAGGATCCCTAAGAAGTCAAGGCAATGTATGTGATCTTCGCCTCAAAAGCCTTTTACGGCTTCCGAAGTTCGTTTAAAACAGGACAACACAATAACCTTCACGACTGTAACTGAGTCAAAATGTAATGCGGACAAAGGGAATGATAAATAATCTAAAAAAGAACTGAAAGTGAATGAAGCAGTGGGTGACATGTTTACATTAAACAGAGGAAATGATTTGGGGTTGGGGGAAGTGCTGGGTACACCGCGACATCATCACTACATTGAGTGGAGGAAAAATAAATACATAAATAAATAACATATATAAATAAAATGGTACTTTTTTTGTTCAGAATTCAAGCATGAAGCCAGGGAATTATCTAAGTAGGCATTTTTGTGCCAGGACGCATGCATTTCGTTTCATTTTTTAAATAAAACAGCCACAGGACTTGCAGGAGACAAGCAAACTGAACAAAACACAAAATCGAAAGCAAAAACGAATCCCAGCCAGAAAAAAATAAAAGACTGTAAGTATATCAAACTTGTTCCTTGGATTTGATTCCACCACTAACATACATTAGCCCTCAACTAAGACAACAAAATAAAGGATATGCTTTAACTCAAATTTTCTGGCCACACCTTTCTTACATTCATGTGTGGCTCCGTCACATTTGATTGGTTGACAAGGCAGACAGAGCAAAATAAATAACGGAGGAAAAAAAGCATTTCTGACCATAATGGATTTATCAGGCTGTGAATAGGAGTTTGCGTGCAAAAGGGTCAACGTGTTATCAACAATTTTTGGTTCGTGTGTTTTTTTTTTGTCTCCAAATGCGTTAGTCTCTTTTTTAAAAAAATAAATAATGAGATATTTAAAAGAAGGTCCCCACATGTGTATGACGCTTTTGCATTTTGAATTCCCGTTCGTTATCCGCTGGAGGACAAAGATGACAGTCTTGTCCCGTTGTTTTTGTTCCGTTCCCCCCACCCTCATGCCAAAATGAAAAAATCAATCCATGAAAAAGTGCAAAAAATGCCACAAAGCGAATGTCCTCCCTCCGTTTTCCCCCGTAGTTTTTAATCCTTCAGGACTCGCAGCTTCCCCCTTACAGAAAGACAAACGGAAAAACTGAATACAAAAAAGAAAGAGACGGCTGTAGCGTGTGTAGTAGCAGGAGTAGAATCCACTGTAGGACGCCTGCTGTAGTAGTAATAATTGCAGTGCTTTCACTGTATTTTTGAATTGAATTGTCCACTTGTAAAATGTTTGGTACAAACAGAAAAAAAGTCTGGAGAGTGATGTCACATCTTCAAGGGACTCCTCTGGACACTTTCATGTTCCCTGGCCTTTCTCAATTCTTTCGCTCTGAAAAACAGAAGACAGTAGATCTGAAACACAGATCTAGAGCTGGGGTTGGGGGGGGGGGGGGGTTGGGGATTGGCCGCCGGGTGTGTGTATGTGTGTGTGTGTGTTTGTAATTATTACATTGTGGGCAGTAGATATTCCCAAAAAGTCTTGTATTCTGTTTGGTTACTTATGGTTAAGGTTAGGGCTGGGTGGGGGTTAGGTTAGGGCTGGGTGGGGGTTAAGGTTGTCATTACTAGGATTAGGGCTTTGCCCATAGAAATGAATAGAGTCACCACAAAGATATGAATACAAACATGTCTGTGTGTGTGTGTGTGTGTGTGTGTGTGTGTGTGTGTGGATTAGGGTTATGTTACATTGTGAGGACCAAATGTACACCACAATGTGATAAAAACCTTTTGTTTTGACATTGTGGGGACCATTTTTCAGGTCCCCGCAAAGATCTCTGAATGCAATCAAAAAACTAAAAATGCTAGAAGTATCATATTTTGTTTAGTTACTTATGGTTAGGGTCTGGGCTGGGTGGGGGTTAAGGTCGTCATATTGGGATTGCAGTTTTCCCCATAGAAATGAATGGAGAGTCCCCACAAAGATATAATTACAAACCTGTGTGTGTGAGTGTGAGTGCGTGCATGTGCATGTGCGGGAGGAGGGTTGTTTAACCAGCAGAAGCAGAAGCATTTGATAAATGCCTTCACAGATGTTCTGTATTCATTCTCTTAAGTAAATGTAAACGCTCAGTTCAAATCAGTGTTAATTTGCAATCATTCATAGACTAAACCAGTAGGCTATTTGATTATAAAGTAGCAAATCCAATTAGGTATGGACATTTACAACAGTACAAAATGTTATGATTAGTAGGTGAAATCATTTATATGGCATACTCAATATTTTACTTGAAAAGTTGAAGGCCAATTTTGTATGCAGAGTGATTAAAAGCCAGCAACTTAAGAATACAAACAGCTAACAGAGAGCTCGCATTTTACTGTCAACTCATCCAACCAATAACCTTTAAGAGGATGTTATGGGGATTTTCAGTGGACCAATAGCATCCATCAGGAGGCGGACTAAACCAGTCAAAGTCATTCTGCATCGTAGCTTCACCCACTATGATTTTCAAAAGTCTTTTCATCGCATTACTTGTTTAAAGTTTTAATAATGCCTGTTCTGCCTGGTGCTGTGGCTTTGCACGCTGAACAATTCTGTTGTAAAACATAAATATGAAAAATAAAAACATTAAAAAACTCAAATGAGAGAAGTACAACTTTTTATACATATACTACAGAAAGGTAACCAAAAGCCTTTTTCTTGTTTCCAGAATATGTTGCTGTAACCGCTTTGAGATCCCGGTGATGGTTCTTATTGGTTATTGACACAAAAAGCGGTTTGGGTCAAGGCTGGCGTTTGTTTAGACAATGGCGAAGTATTGATGGACCATGCATGCACACTGGTTCCATTAGGACGTATCAGGTCCCGGTCAATGTTGTGACCTGTACCCTCTGAAGTTATAGTTTACCCTGAACTAGACAAGGGTACAGGAGGTGGGAAGAGCGTGTGGAAATCGCTCATTCTACCTTGCAGGGCACCATAAGAAAATAAACAAGGCAGCAAGGTGTCTACGAGATCATTCCATCCACACAAGAAGTGAATTCATTCTGAGCATGCCTGGAGACGGGGAAGCAGGGCCAAACTGTGTTTACCAGCGAGTCATGCAACAACCCCTTGGCTTTCAAAAATGCATCTTTCATGACGACAGAAACAAAGAACCGAAAGAGAGAGAGAGAGAGAGAGAGAAACAGAAGGAAGGAGAGGAGTTTGTTTTAGCGCTGATGCATCATGTGTGGCCCTTGGTTAGTTCGCCGCAACGCCTAGTTCCACCCAGATGCTCTGTGCCCTTCTGTAATCACAGCCGGCAGCTGTCATGCAAGCAGGCATCAAGCAACAGCAAAGGAGGGGAGAGGAGAGGAAAAGGGGATGGGCCAGAAAGACTGGAGGAGGGACAGGCTAAGAGAGAGAATGTGAGAGAGAGTGAGAGAGAGAGAGCTAGTGAGAGAGAGAGAGAGAAAGAGAGAAGAAGAGGGAGAAAAGCCAAAACCGGGCTGCTGAGGTGGCACTCACCCGCTTGAACAGCCTATGGTCCATCAAGGGGCTTTGAATAAACAGCAAAACAACAGCAGACAGCTATTAGCGTTAGCGCTCACTGAGAAGGCACTGGGAGGGAGAGGAAGTCAGCAGGAGGGCGCCTAAGCAGACTGCTGTGTCCTTGAAATTTCTCTACACACCCTCCTCCCATTTCTTCAAAACCCAAATAGGTGGATTTGCCCACTTGATTGAGATTTTGGGTGCTAATTGAAAGCCTGCCTGTCCTCGGCTTGCGTGCATGGCTGTCCTGCCACCACGCCTCCCAGGCTGGCCTGTGACAGGGCTGAGAAGCCAGCAGATTATCCAATCCTGAAGGCTTGCACTAGGCACTAATGAATTTAGAGAACCCTTGCCTGCTGTTTGGGCTAAGACCCGATTAGTAAATGCTGCAGATGATGTGATACTGCCAGGCTGACTTATCCGTCCTAATGCACCATACTGCTGTCACAGTACTCAAACATGTCAGTCAAAGTCATGCTGATCGACTTGTTGTATGTATAACATGGCATAGGGTAAATATTACAAAATGATTATGGATTCTTCTGGGATCTATATGATACTAATTCAGTCTCAAACAATTCCTTTTTCTGTACAATGAATTCATACTCAAAAGTGTATCAACATAATTGAGTAGCTGTAATTGTTAGTAATGCTTGCAGTTCTTTTTAGAGAAGCGTTTCATAAATGTGTCTCTATGTCAATGTAACACATGCACTTCCTGCTAAACCTTAAAGAAAATGTCTTCTCAGTCTCGGCGATTATGTCAAACGGTTACATAAAGTCACATATCGCTGGTAGCATTAGCTAGCATTGCCTGCTATACCTACCTATATCAACTTTCAACTTACATAAAATAACCTAGACACAGCACCTTTACGCAAACTACGTTTTATCTTATCGTTTATTTAATATGCCTTCCTTAAAAATATTACTAGTCTATCTTTGGCATATACTATATGTTTTTTGCTATAAGGTGTCGAATGGTATGAGAATGTAAAATTTCACTTACATAAGGGTTTATGTTGCTATATAATAATAAAGTAAAAACATAAAATTATTTATTTATTCACAAATACAGCTGCTCATTTACGATGACAAATGCCCATTTTTGAATATAATTTAATTGTACACGAAAACAATTAGTTATGTGACTGAATTAGTGCCACAGGTCAGATGCAGAGCTCCTACGGGGACCCAGTGACATCAAACACTCTCCCGTCGTGTGACATCATCCGGGAACCATCCATGGGGACAGAACCGGCCGCGGGATGGAGGGCTGGAGCTCCAGTGAGCTCACCTGTGGCGGCAACGGCGGAGAAACCTCATGATCTTGCGGGCAGCCTGGTCCTGCTTCTTGGTTAACAGACTGCTTCTGAAACCCAAGGACAATAGGGCTTTGGGTTAATCTCTGGTGTGACTTAAATCAAGTGATTACACCATCACACCATGGCGACCCTTAAGGAATGAAATTGCGGTTTGTATCCACATTCAGATGATGCGTTAATCATCCAATTGTGTGCTTAATTTAATCCTTACCGAGGTAAACACAATTCAAGAACTATCGACCCTGTGTCTTTTACATCCTTGCGTTGCTGTATTCCTGTGGTCATGAAACTTTCATTGGTGACAGACAGTCTGTGAACGAGAATGCCTGAACATGCAGAAAAGATATCTTGGAAAATGGCAAATTATTGTACCAGCTGCTGGTAAACCCACATTGTGTAGGAAATCGGTGAGTTTTTTTTAAATAATTGAATGCAAACTACAGCACAGTGCAAGAACAACCCCACCACCTATTACTCAAGACTACTTTTTGGTGGCAGATCTTGTTGCTTATTCCTTAACCACTTGTGTAAACAGCATCACAACCATTAATTCGGGCAGCAGAGGCAGCTCAACTGTAGTAGCACAGAACTGGGGAATGTAGTCTAGAGAATTCTGCTGAGTTCATTCATGGAGATGGGAGTATGAAATAAACTCAAGTTCCCTAACATTTTGAATTATTAAATGCTCCATGTTCGCTTTCAGTGGCTCGGCAAACTGCAACGAACCCTTTTGTATACTTTTGTACAGCTCGATGTTTTAGAGGAACACATGCCCAGTGAAAATGCAGACCATGCCTGGGCCTTCAGCCAGCACCCTCGGACTGAGGTACCTGAGTTTGTGCTGCACCATGGTGGTGGTGGTGGTGCCATGACGACGAGGCTTCAGCCGACCAAACTCCCTGTAGCTGCGGTAACACTGCTGGATCAGCAGGGCAGCTCGCCGACTCTGCTGGAACTTCTTCTGCTCGTGGTAGCTGCGGAACTTACTCTGGATAAGGATGGCGGCCTGCGTCATCTTCTTATAAAGTGCATACTGGAATTGTGGGGGGGGGGGGCACAGAGAGAGATATCAGAGAGTCAGACCTGTCACAGGCGGCGTAATATTGGGATACAAAAAAGGAGATAAGTAACGTTACCTTCAAGGCTATCCATGTTAGCTTGTAAAGGAAAGATAACAATGAGTAGGGTGAGGTGAATGAGCAGGTGGAGAGAAAGGCAGCGGTTCACTGGGTATGAAGCAATGCTTCAGTTGCCAGTTGCAGAAATACATTCCAAGGCTCCTTCTCACACACCCCATCTTGCTCTCCAAAGAGAGACACACAAATATAGTATCATTTCAGGTCCAGAAGCTACAAATCCGGACCAAGATTTTGTTTCAACCGATCAGTTGAGTCCTCTGTGACTGTCACTCATTATGCTGGTTCATAGAAACAAAATCCTGGATTTGTAGCTACTGGACCTGAAATGCCCATCATTTATACAGCTTAGAGAAAGGCTTTGGGTCCAAGCACAGGGTCAGGCCATTTATTCGGTACCCCTGGAATCCTGGGGGGTTAAGGGCCTTCCAGATGGTTAAAGGCCTTGTTCACGGCCCCGAAGAAGATATAACTATTCTGCCAAGGCAAGAGGTTGAGTCATGAAACGTCCAATAGCAAACACAGAAGTCTGACCTGCTGACCACACAGCACCCTTCCATGACCATGGCGGGGGCCTCTATCATACCCTACACATGTTTCTCCAGTACAGCGACTAGCACTTGGATTGGGGGCAGCCCACCAACGCATGCAGCCCATCCATCTCTATGCAGAATTACCATCTACACCAGGGGTTCTCAAAGTCTGGACCCAGTCGATGATGCACCTTATTAATCAATTTGGTTAGCATGAAAAGCCGGGTGGGGAGTCACAATTCGACTCGGACTGAAATCACTAATTTGATGACATGTGACTCGACTCGACAAAACTAATGGAAAGACTTGGACTTGAGAGGAAGACGATTCAAGAGATGAACTAGACTTGGACCCTATGACTCGATATGACTTATATGACTTAAAATCCCCTCTTTGGATATCACAACGTTAACTTCATAATTTCCGTATTTTAATTCTCTGCTGTCTGCATTAACATTTTGCTGAATGCAAGGTCTCCTGAGTTAGTTGCAATGCAAGGTGGTAATGTAAGGTTTCCTGGACGGATGCATCACTCCCTGAATATCTCTTACACGCTCCTACAATTGTTACTATGAGGAAAATCACCTGACATGTGGCTTTGCGGTCAATTTGACGCCAGAGTAGGTGTGAGAGATATACATGGATGTAAAAGCTGTGTGAGGACATGTGTGACAGAGTGGAAACTAAACCTGTTTATGAAGGAGTTAATCTACAACATACTGTGGCAGGTTTTTGCTGCAGAAAGTTTTAATCACCAATGGTTAAAAAAAACTGACATTAGGTAGGGACTCAAGTTACATGACTCACAACTCAACTCGAGTTACAAATTTGTGACTCAACAGCAAAAATTATGGAAAAACTTGGGTTTGACTTGGACTTGAGGGCACATGACTCGGGAACTGACTCAGATTCGCCAAGGAGTGACTTGTTCCCATCCACGGTTTGAAGTATGAAAATTGTCAGTGAGTGCTAAAATGTTTCCATTGTTGCTACATATAAATGTCTATATGGAAAGCTATTGTTAATTCATTAGAGTTCATGAAATGCCATTTTGTAACTGACAATTGTTCTGGACGTCTGACTTTGAGCGAAAATCAGATGCGGACCATTGATCAAAAAATTTGAGACCCCCCCCTGCTCTATGCTTACACGACTGAAACGACTGTGATGTTAAGCTCTTTAACCCCACAGGTTACCATGCAGTTCTTAAGGATTGGTACAGTGTCCACAGCTACAGCAGCAGGTCAGGGCTGCCCATGTGGCCTTACCTGCTTGTACTTCTTGTAGCAGCGCTGAATCACTGCAGCGGCTACTTCCTGCTGTTCCCGTAGTGGGCGTCCCTGCGATGGGGACACCTGAGGTCAGTTTGTCAGTCATATGAAGAAGGAAAAGTGAGTGGGCAAGAGCTGGGGTCAGTGTATTATTCTCGGTAAGGATTAAATTAAGCACACAATCGACTCAGAATGATTAACGCATCATCTGAACGTGGATACTGAAGAGAGAGTGTTCTTTCCCTCCAAAAAACTCAATTGTAAGAACAGAAAGATATTTTTGATGTAATGCAATAGCAGAGATCTGGCAGCAGAGGGAGCTGTGCAGCTAATACTCAGCAAAGCTGAAGGGACTGGGTTTGTGCATGCATTCAGGGAGAGTATGTAGAATGCTGACTACATGTAAAGGTCACATGACACCACGGGGCATTTAGTGTTATTTGTCTTCTTCTCCAGTTAGCGTTTTTTAAGAACGAGCCCGCAGTGGAATTTCGTCAATTGCATAATTAAACCGGTGAGACTGATCCAAGGTTAAATCTGACTTCGCCCCATTATTGAAAGCGGCTTTTCCCCACACACTGTGTCATCCATAGGTGCAAAGTTCAGATTCAGGAAGTACAAATCCAGACCAAGATTTTGTTTCAGCTAACCAGTACTTTGTGAATGTCACTCTTCCTACTCAGCTGGCTGGTCTGAATATGCACTTTCTGAAGCTGAACCTTCCACCTCTGGTGTGATCTCACAGCCTGCTAGAGGGTCCGAACATACCTTGTACTTGCGGAAGGCGGTCTGCACCAGACGGGCGGCTTCGTACAGCTCCCGCTGCTCGGGGTCGGACAGGGTCAGCTGCGCCAGGTCCCGCTCTGCCTTGCTATTGGAGGCGCCCAGGAAGTCACCCCAGTCAGCCGGGGAGAGCAGACTGGGGCTGTCGAAGGGCCCCTCCCCGAGGGGGGAGCTGCCAGGGCTGAGGCTGGGGTTGGAAGAGGGAGTCAGGGGCTCACTGTACAAGGACCTGATACGGGGAAGGCGGGGGCGCTGTCAGTTTTAATAATCTCCACCTCTTAGCTGACACTTCATCTAAAGCAACTTCTAATATTCATACAACTGGATATATTACTATAGTGATCCAGGGAAAATACTCTAAGGTACTAGAGCAGGGCCCTCCCGGGATGTGCCACAGCTGTGCATGTAGTCCCCAGCAAGCACAAGGAGAGTTAAACCGCTCAGGAATATATATGACATTCTGAGTATAAATCTATGTTCTGACCTGGAACTATGGGTTCTAAGTACCGCAGACTGTTCCGACAGGGTTCTAAGTGCCGCCAACCGTTCTGATAGGGTTCTAAGTGCCACAGACTCTTCTGATGGGCTTCTACATGCCCCTAACTATTATAATCTGGTACTAAGTACGACATGTTCCGACATGGTACTAAGTGCTCCCAAAAGGTTCTGGCTTGATACTAAATGCCCCCGACTTTGATCCCAAAAGCATGAAACAAGTTGTGAAACCCGCCGGTAATCTCATCTTGAGTTCTCCTTAACCCTTCAAATCTCAACCAGGAGAGCTTCATACCCATCTACTGTTCATAGCCACTCATACAGTACAGAGTACAGTGACCAACAGTATGTAATTAAGCTAAACAGAAATAGACAAGTGTTGTCTGCCTTTGCAATTGACTGCACATCTTAGAGCGGTTGCTGAAGTCCACCTTATTGATGACGTTAAGAAATTCACAAACTGCAATCAATGACTCTTGTTTTAGGTAAAACTCAAGGGCTGTCTAAGCACGCAGAGGAAATACTGATGCTGCTGTGCATGTACATTAATTACTGCTATAAAGCTTTGTTCATAATCTGTGCAATAAGGTCATCTGTAATTGTCGGGGCTCTGGTCGCTTGGGGGCCACTTACCGCAGGTGTATGATACTGGACAGGTGCTCCATGTCGCCCAGGTAACTGGCCAGCCAGCTCATGGTGGTGCTGATGCCCGTACTATCCATGGGCACAGTCTCCATGGCGACAAAATTCTCCCGCTTGATGCGTTCAGGTGTGGCCTCGATGATGTGTTCCGCCAGGGTCATCATGTTCACCTGAGGGGTGGGACACACACAAAGGAATGTGGTTATGTGGACAAACGCTTATACTCCTCTCCCTGTATATTCTTCACTGAATCATTTGAGTGAAATTTTTATCCAAAGTCACTTCCCTCCTTTTCACTGCAGCCAAGCAGATAAATACCTGACTCAACAGTGCAACAGCAGTACAACAGCAGTGACCTTCAGATTACAGGTCTGTGCCTTTAATCATTATAGCACCCCCACATCCTGGCGCATTTCGCCCTGTGGTCTGTGTATCTCCATGGTCAGAGTCTGCAGTGATGAGCAGGAGTGCTATAAGGGGGGGGGGGGGGGGGCGGGAGTCAGGACAATTCCAAGGGCCCCAGAGTGACAGGGGCCCTAAAAAATTTGGAAAATAACTGGACTGGTCTGGACTGCGGGGCCCAATATGATATGCTTCCATGGGGCCCAAAATCTTCAGCAACCTCCCCTCTGATGGGTGTCCTGATGACTGGGGGTGCACTACACCACCCACTCTGAAGGCTTCTGAAGGTCGGACCTTTACACCATGTTTCAAATGCTTGTAATTTTTACATGAAGGAATTTACACCCAAACCGAGGGCTGAATGAACAAGACGATCGGAGAGTAAATTTCAGAAAGAGGTGAGTTTCTGAGAAAATTTCTGTGGACTTAGTTTTGAAAACATAACCAAAGTTCTTTATCGGATTCCATGAGAACTGAGACATTTTTCTTTCCCAATGCTATAACATACGATGAGGAAGCCTGACTTTAGGTCATCTGTGGTCTCATCTCAGAAACAAGAGAAAAGCACTGTGTGGGTTTTGGGAATTTGATGGTCGTTTCTGTGGTTTTTATAAACAAAACTGCAATCGGCGGAAGAGATAAAGTCAATTAGCACACATCCCTGCTTTGGATATTTATTACTTAAGAGGTGGTAAAATGTTATACAGTGCTAACCTGATTGACTATATGAACTGCAACTAAGTTTTACTAAAAAGAAACTTGTGAATATTCTCCCTACACATCGTGTAAAGAAAGTGTATTTTGGTTATATCCCAACTGTCCTTTCCTGTTTAGCAGTGAAATGCCTCTTGACCAAAGACAAACTAAGGAACCACAAGGTCTGATTGGTTGCCATCCCACTGCCCCGCCTTCTCGCCCACCTGTAGGTCATCCATGTGCGTCATGCAGCTCTGGTTCTCCAAGTCATCTCGGTAGGAGAGCAGCTCTGGCTCAGCCATCTCCCGCTCTGACATCACCAGGGCGCTGGCGGCCTCCCGCTGACGCAGCCTGCTGGCCAGCTTGTCCTTTCCCGGGCCTCCTCCACCTCCTCCACCCTTCCTCCCCGGTGCCACGCCGAGGTACACCTCCCTGGAGCTCCACCTGTTGCCCAGGCCCTGGAAGGCCCCTTGCTTGGCCTGGGATGCCCCTCCGCTGCCCTCCAAACCGCCATCTGGGCCCAGGCTCTGAGGGAGCGTGGTCTTCAAGCTGCCGGGCAGCTTATGGAGCCGCTGCTGCTCCAGGCCCAGAGCCGTGGGCTGGCCCTTGTCGGAGCGAGCCTGGGAGGGCTCGGGGTTGGGCTTGTGTTTCTTGGCGAGGGGAATGTCCCGCTGACACTCGCCGCCGTGGTAGCTGGATGACTCAGACCTGGGTCTTCTCAAGTCTGGCAGAGGAGTTGAAAGTCAGTACAGGGCTTTACGATTTTTCGCTCAAACAGCTTTGGTTACTTTGGCCAGAAAGTGACAAACAAGTCAATGACTGCCGAACAGGTGCTCTCACCTGGGTTGAGGGGTGTGGCCTGAGCTGCGGAGACTCCGCCTTTATGCCCCACCGGCGCCACTCCTGGTTCACTGTTCCAGGCAACCATCCACCCGTCAGGGGCAGAAGGGTCCGGGTTGGGAGAGAAGGAGACGCGAGGGGTGGAGGGTGGGGACGTGGGTGGAGGCTGCTCCTCCCTCTGCAGCTGCTCCAGGCGGTCAGCCAACTTGGTATGGCCGCGGGATCGAGCGATGGCCAAGGGCAGGCGGCCCAGCGAGTCCGGGATGGCAAGTGCCCTTCGGTCCCACTTGTACAGCACCACTGCTGCGTCTAGGTGGCCCAGTGCACACGCCCACATCTGCGTGGGGTCCAGGGAACGTGGGCAAGGGGCGGAGCCAATGGAAAATGGGCAGATGGACAAAATCACACGTACCATTAGCCATGTGACATCACGGCTATGCAAAAACATACATAATTACAAATATTCTCTATACTTATAACAATTTTTCATTAATTTAATTGATAAATTAAGAATGTAGGCAGGAAGCAGAGTGAAGACGTCCGTGTCCCATAACCAGCTTTTCTTACCAGAGGGGTGCAGGAGAAGTGATCCACATTGAGAGGGTCCACCTCCAGCTCCAGGTCAATGCTGTCTGCATGCTTGGTCCTGACAGAGCAGGGATGACACTCTCAGACTGGGTTTTATTTAGCGAAAGCCTAGACCTTCCATCTTGGGAATCCAAAGCCACCAAATGCTGTATAACGCCAAATAAAGTCCTCGAAAATGTAACTGAAATACTAAAACTTCCCAAGGACTAGAAGACCAGTGAGTTTTTTTTGTAATTCACTTCCTTTCCAATTTACTTGCTAAGTGTGATGCACACATTAATTTCTGTGTGGGGGGGGGGGGGCTGATGCTGTCTCTGTTGTACTTCGTCCAACTGTGGATTTTGACCAAGAAAGTTAAGATCAGAGCATCAAATGAAATCAAAGCGCCTGATGGAGACCGAAAGCTTTCAGGATGTTACATTCACCGGATGGGCAATATGTCCTTACTTAGGGTTGGATGCTGGAATAATTAATCACGGTACAGGAGCAAGGAATGATTGTATTGATATAATATAAAATCACCCTGCAATCATGTCAAGAAAAAAGCAGCTGTGAGATGGACGGATGAATGAAGAATATTTTCGAGGTGCCATCCACGCATATCCAGCACCATATGCCAAGTAAATCTGGAGTAGCTCTCTAATATTTACATTTAGCTGCTTGATCGACAGTTTCAAATTAATATATTCTGGTATTTTTCTGGAGAGACCCAGTCAAAAATGGTACTCAGGGGATAACGGCAGATCCCATGTGGGATCTAAGGTGCCGCAGTTCCTGGGGCTGATTCTCGGGTGTCTCTGCACGTTACGGCGTAACGCTGAATGAACGTGAGCTGCTTGCTGCAGGGGCTGTGGGCTCCTGGCTCACCTCCACTTGATGAGAGTCTGAATGAGGGTGGCGTAGCCCTGACCGGCTGCCAGGTGCAGCAGCGTCATGCCGCGGAACGTCTTGGAGTGGATCAGGTGCTTGGACTTCGCCCAGCAGGTCCGGTTCATCATCTTCTCGCACACCACTACCACCCGGCTCTCGAAGGAGCTGCCGGCGGGGCCCTGAGCCTGTACGCACGCACACGCGTGTGGAGAAACGCACGCACACGGAGTCACATGCATGTACACGCGCACAGAGCGAGATACACAGAAGCACAAGGTCAAAACCGTCACGTACTGAGCAGCAGGGGCCATTTCCGTCAAAGTGGGAGAGCCTCACTTCTCGCCTTGTGACTCATGTGATGTCATAACATTGTTTGTGATGACATCACAACCGGCCCAAATGTCGATGACCTTCTAAAGCATAAGCGACAGCACCAGACGCAGGCTTCGCAACATCCCTCCGTTACACAAGCAGTCTGGCACCTGCGCCTTACCTGCGACTGGCTGCTGCTGCTGCCTCCGCTGCTTCCATTACCGCCTCCGCTGTCACCTGCTCCTCCGCCAGGCCCGGAGGCTCCGCCGCCGCCCTGCTGGTGGTGGCCGGCCATCTCGGCCATCCTCCGCTCCATCTGCTCCAGCCGCTCCAGAATGGACATCCTGAACTGGTTGTCTGAAAGGCAGGGAGACCATGGCCTGTGTCACTGAACCCTCCACCCACCTTGGGTGACCTACCCTAAAATTCAGGACTCCCACCCACTGCACTCTGTTACACACTGTTGTTAACATTCTTGAAAACTGAAAATCTGAAACTTGAAAACTGACCCCCATGATCAAGTCAGTTCCACTATAATAAAGGTCATGGGACACATGATAACTTGTGTAAGCAGGAACAGGATGTGACATGGCAACAGCAGTATTGTCATGGCAACGACACATTAATGTTTATTAATAACTGTGAATGGACTCTAACTGGGAGCTGGGGTGAATATGACACCGTTTGTGTTTACTTATCGGTGTCCAGGGCTATCAGAGACAAATAGGTGTGTATGAATTACTTATGCTTTTAAATTATTAGAGGGTTACTAAACACGAGAGAGACATCTACCAACCATGCAGGTACACACACACACACACACACACACACACACACACACACACACACACACACACACACACACACACACATGAACACATGATTAGGTGGAACCAATACAAACACATATGAATTCTGACACAGGAATTACTACAGCATTTTCCTACAGTACAGGAATGTATTGGTAGGTGTGTTATAGATGCAGTATGAAGCATGAAACTGAAAGAATATTTGGTTATTATTATATAATCCTCATTAATGTTTAACTAATAAGTCTGAATAAGTCTTAGTTTAGCAGTTCAGTAATTTAAATGGTTTAATTCCTATCCTTAATGAATTAATAAAGTGTATCATTTTTTTCAGTGATTGAGAGTATAAAGTGTACACAATGTATCCATACTAGTTCACACAGTTTCCAAATCTGCTATTACCTGCCCTGGCTACCTATGATATTATGGCTTTTGTAAGACAGTTTTATAAATGCACTGGCACAGTGTGAAGGGTTACGGAACTTTGCTGCAGGCTTTGGGATTGATGACTTCCTCAAGTCAAAGGGCATAAAGCTGGTAGCTGCCACTGCGCATACGATGTGTCATTACAGCTTAACAGCTGCGTGTGACACACGGTCCCCCATGTAACAGTTCATCAACTCATTATCTGTCACTCAATCCCGAGCCCCGGAGGTCTCCCAGCACTGCCGTCCAGGCACAGAAGACCTTCCCTGCTGACCTACTTTGACCTGATGGCATCTATAACTAGACACAGGCGAAGACCCACTTCCTCTCTTGGCTCATCTCCTGAGGAGTGGGTTAGGCAAGCTACTGTGACGGGCAGCGGGATTGGTGGCCAGGAGAGGGGGGCAGGATTGGGGAGGGTAAATCTCTGACCCTTTGCCCCACATGCCCCCAGTGCCTCAGCAGCTATGTGCAGGGTGAACCGGCTCAGATATTCCTCCCCCTACTGCCCCGCTGAATACCGGGGCCACCGCAGTGACATGCAAGAGCGAGTCGTCACACTGCCGTGACTGCTGACGTGCTCTCCGTGGTGGTAACCAAGCAACAGGGGTACGCACGCATGCATGCGCGCACTCGGCCGTGTGTGCGTCTCTGAACACCACCTTGATGAATGTAAAATGGCAAGTGGAAAGATGAACATAAAGCCAGAAAGGAAATGGAGAGAAGGTCAGCGGTGCCCCAAATCCTCCTTTTATCCCGTATGCCATTTATCAGACAGGGTCTCATACTTTTGAAGGGATCTGAAGCAAAAGAAAAAATAAAACAACACTGAGGTTGTGAGAGACTGCGGCTTGCTGTCTGCTCAGATTAAGTACCCTTTAAAACGGCGCTCTGGTGCTGACCCGCTCGGAGGCCACAGGGGCACGATCAGCCCGCGAGTTTGTCTGCGTGCCAGGAAGTATCTCACGTCCAGGTGGCCTCTGGCGACGCTTGTATTTTTAATTACCAACAGGGAGAATACAAAATTGGCCAGGATAGTGGATTTTTAATGGCCCTTATCTGTCTGAGCTCAGTGGAGTGTGCCAGGCGGCTGGTGATTGGCTGGAGAGTGGCCCCGCCTCTCCGGGCAACCGCTCCATGCAGGACTGGGAGGCATGTGCTGTAGTATCCAAGGAACCTGACTCCTGGTTAAAAGTTAAAGCGGTTCAAGTGCTGAGGCGGACGACGCTTTAATGCGTCTGTGCTACATGCAGCCAGCTGACGGCGAAGGTCTTGGTGAATCTTAAGCTGGGAAAATGAGTAAAAGGTCATGTCTGTGAGTTCTGGATAAATTTATAAGAGCAGCCATGATGGAGGCAGGCCCGGGCTGCTGGGCAGCGGTGTCACTGTAAGCCACAGCACTGCAGTGCGCTGCGGTGCTGGTGATGTCATCGCCACCTGCTGCCTCTCACTCAGCTCGCCCCTACGAGCGCTGCGGAGAGAGAGTGCGACTGAGGGAAGGGAGGAGGGCGGGTGAGCGAAGTGGAAAGGGAAGCCTCAAGTGACCGGCCCTGCTGTCATGCCCCGGCGTACCTGCGAGCCAGCACCCGCCCCTTTCACATGCTTCACCCCAACAGCCAATTACAGCGCGCAGCAGTTCCGGCTGCTACCATTCACACATCTATTCACTCTACAGTTATGTCATATTCAGAGCTCTATCCGGCCTGGTTCGATACCAGTAAGGTCGCTGTTCTGTCCCGTTCAGAGCCTCATTCTGGGCCCCATTCTGACTGTTCCGAGATCTGTTTTGTCCTCAAGGGCGCCGTAAAGGGGGGGGGAGGGGGGTTAGTATAATTCCAAGGGCCCTTAAATATTTTGAACATAACTGGATTGGTCTAGGTTGGGGGCCCAAAAGTTGTTGCAGCACCCATGTCTGTCGCATTAAAAAAGCCCAATTTGCACTCCGGTTCAGCCCTATTCAGGTCCATTCAATACTGTCATGTACCACTTACAGTCTCATTCAGAGTCCTATTCAGAATTCTGTTTAATTTCTATCATACCTCTGAACTGTCCCTTTGTGAGTCATGATAGACCTTACTCAGAGTCTTACTCAGAGCCTTATTTAGTACCCATTGTAAGTGCTGATCACAGTTTCTCCCTTGGAGTCAGTTTTCAGAGTCAGGCGTAAGTTTTTCGACATCATTCGAATCATGAACAGTAAAACACGTATAATGTAAAAGTTGAGGGTTTTGTAATTTAATTCCTGGTCAGCCACTGTGTGTGCTAGGTTTTATTAATATTAAGCCCCTAATTAATTGGCAATTTCTCTTAATTGACTAAGCCTGCTGAATGAAGGGTGTGATTATTACGTTACACTGATTTTCTGTTAATATACAAAAGTCTGGGCCAGTGAAACAAAATGAAAGTAATGTATCTCAGAAAATATCATTTTGTCCCCTTTATAATCAGTGACAATCTGCGGGGATAATTTAATTTACACAACAAATTAATCCATCTAAACAAGAAGTTTCAATCACATTTGTATTGTAAATAACTCAAATACTAGACTAAAAATAAACCAGGTGAACATGCTTGGCGCTCGCCTCCAGGGTTGTAGTTGAATACTTGCACTCGCTCTGCGATCCTGCAGGTATCCCAGTTACTTCCTGCTGTCTAACAAACATGGCATTAGGAGAACTGCTGTGTATATGCCCTGTGATGGACGGCCTGGGTCAGTCTCCAACGCTCATCGTGACCCTGTCCTGCTTCAACTGTTTTCATTTACTCATTTATCTGACACTTTTATCCAAAGCAACTTACAGTACAAAGAAGTGTAGCAATACATGTGCACTGATGAGTCCAAAGACAGACAAATAATAACAGCGTTTAAACTGAAATAGACTAACACTGAAATTAAATTAATCAAGACGTCACTTGACTAGTCATAAAAGAAATGGCTGGAGTGCAACTGAAATACAACAATGTCCTCTACGACATTACAATGGCGGGCCCCCAGTAGCTTTGGGTATGTCCGCACTAATACGTTTTTGTTTAGTGATGCAAAAAGATTTCTTCTGATTTAGCCTTCTGTCCGAACTACCACGGATCTTTTTGCCAGAAGCGGGGAAAATTTTCAGAGCTGTCCGACAATCTTTCTATAAACGCATTAGTGCGGATGCTCGTAAGCGTAAAAATTTTGTAACGTCTTTATCACTGATTTCCTATTGGTTCGTACTTAGCAGGTGACCCTTTCCTGATTCGCTCTCTTTCCTTTCGATGTCTCTTTCCCTGATTATTCATTTCCTTGTTATTCATGGGAACGAAGAATGTTTTTCCTTTGTTTTCACGGAAAGTGCCATGTGTGAACGTAGAGAATGTACAGGACTTTCACTTCCTGGCCGCTGTTTTGCTAGCTTGTACGCAGCTAAATCGTGTTTTGTGTACATTGTATGCTGTTTATAAGTATTGTAAAGCTCAAAACGAGGCTGTACCTGAGCCAAATTTAAGTGCAGCTCTAGCTTACGATAAAGACATTCAGCCATTAAACATTAGAGTGCACAAAAACTGAGGAGAAGAAAGTGAGACGTGTAGCGTCTACATTTTGGATCCCTGTGTTGTTGCTGTGATGGTTCCTTTTATGTGCATCTTTGTGTTTGCGACGCTACAGTACTGTGATATTTCGCTTTGTTAAATAACATACATGCATTTACTTTAAACTGATGATTGTATGCAAGATTAATCAACAGTCAAGTGTTTATAAAAACTGAACTTTATTACTAATCAAAGTCAAAAGTAAATTATTCAAAATATATGCTTCGCCACTTTTAGAATTATAAAAAATTTTGGTGGGATAAAAATGGCATGTGCTTGAGCTACAACAAACAAATAAAACAGAAATTGCGCCACTTCTAAAAATCTGTTATAAAAAGGTTTGGTTAAATGTGCAATGAAAATAAAAGGAATTTTACACTTTTACATGGAGCAGTGTGAACTTTTCGACGTTTCCTTCGGAAACTTAGCCTCAGGAACCTTGGTCATTAAGTCATTAATGACCAGAGGTAATTAAGTGTGTGTGTGTGTGTGTGTGTGTGGGGGGGGGGGGGGGGGGGGCAGGGGTGTTGGTGACAGTTACAGTAGTCAGCCTGGGATGCAGACTGTAAAAGTTGTTAACCGGTATATTTTTTTTACACATCACACATTCCACCACCACGCGCAGAAAATGGTCTCGAAACCCGTTTGTGTCTTACGACTCACTAGTTGCTGTACGACTGAGTGTAAACCAAACAGTATATAAACCACAAAACAATTACATATAAGAATTACTTTATGAGAAGCACTGCCTTTGTGAGAGCCTGCATCTGTCTGCCTAAACAGAGATACTCTGCCGTCCGGAGAGACAGCCGAGTCCTCGTCACTTCCATCTGTTTCCCCTCCTGGGAAAGGACCATGATGCAACAGGCGAATGTTCAAACGCGACGCGCTGCGCGAAGTGCTTTCGATGCTGTGCCGATGCTTTGCTAATTGCTCTCGGCGGGCCACTGTGTTAAAGCCCCATCTAAAGAGATGCTCTCAGTCCGTCGCTCCCCGTAGCTGTTGATCCATCGCTCTCCAAGCAGCCGGTCTTGACTGCTTGGTTAAATGGAGCTGTCCTGTCTCCTGTGCCACAGCCAACTAATTATCTGTTGAATCAACGGCAGCTCAAGTCAACAAAGTGTGTGTTTGGGCCGTAACATGCATTCATGCATATCTGGCATGGCTGCAAAAGAGCAATCAGCAATAACTCTCTTCACATATGCGGGGCCTAACTGACGTTCCTCAGCATTCATTTCTGCAGGCAATCAGAGCAGATGGAGAAATCTGAACTCTGAATTTCCCTTGGCACCTGAACTTGAAAGCGGGACAGTTCGGGCCAAAGAATCACTAATATCCATCACCGAGTAACACATTACAGTCAGTAGTCAGATCTGTTCAGGCTAAAGACTTTATCTCTTGTTCACTTATATTTAACCCAGACTACCTTAAATACGACAAGTTATCGGGCTAAGAAATCATGGCCTGGGTTATTTTCAGATTGACAGAGCTATAGACCAATAAAGAGCTGAGACTCTCCTTCCTAGTTCTGGGTAAAGGGCACCATGTTTGTAGCAGCTTCACTGAGGGCAAAATGTCAGCATGATGCAGCTGCGGAACAGGACTCCCCCGACAAAAATGCTTATATCTTGCAAATGGAATAGCGCTGAAAGAAAATCTATTCCAGAGACTCTACACAATCCAGTGATCCCCAACTGGGAAAGTCCTAAATGTCCCCAAGAAATGACCCCAGCCCTGCGGAACTAAATTGCTAAACAAGTTATGATTTCAGCTCTCCATGTACGTTTTTAAGGGTTTCAGAGAACAAAACCAAACTGAAGCTAAATTCATGAAATCATGTGAAAAAATTAGGACACCCCATTATTCTTTCAAATGAAATCTGTAGATAAAGGTGATGCAATTCCGCCACCTATGCAAAAACATACAAATTCACTTATATAACAAAAGAAATTAACGGAGATGCCAATTCCTGCTGAGGAAAAAGTTGACACCCTGTGCCCTAATAGCTAGTATTTCCCCTTTTGACTGAAATAATCTCGTTAGACGTTTCCTATAACCGTTTCCTCGTTAGATGTTTCCTATAACCATCTATCAACCTCTCACATCGACTGGCGGAAAGTTTTCCCCGCTCTCCAATGCAGAATTCCTCTAGCTGTGTGATGTCTGAAGGGTGTCTTGCATGCACAGTCTGTTTCAAACCTCCCCACAGCATCTCAATAGGATTCAGATCCGGCTTTGACTTGGCCATTCCAGAACTCTCCATTTCGTTCTTCTTAACCATTTCTTAGTACATTTACTGGAATGTTTTAGGTCATTTTCATACTGCATGGTCCACCTCTGTTTCAGCTTCAACATCCGGACAGATGGTCCTCAAGCACCCTTTGATACAATGACGAATTCATAGTGGATTCTATGATGGTGAGTTGCTCAGGGCCTGTTCCACCAAAGCAGCCCCAAACCATGACATGTCCATCCCCATGCTTCACAGTTGGTATGAGGTTCTTTTGCTCAAAAGCTGTCTTTGATTAGCGCCAAACATGTCATCTGCTCCTGTATCCAAATAATTACATTTTAGATTCATCTGTCCAAAGAGCGTTGCTCCAAAGGTCCTGGTCTTTGTATAGGTGGTCAGCATCTTTTGGTTTGCCCTGGGGTTGAAATTGCTAGGACAGCCTGACCTGTCCATGTTGGCAGTTGTTTTAATGTTCTCCACTTGTAAATTATTTTCTGGACAGTGGAACGGCTGATTCCAAACTCTCTTGAGATCTTTTAATATCCCTTTACAAATTTCTTTTGTAAAATAAGTGAATTTGTTTCTAGTTTTTGCACATATGACACAATTACATCACTTTTATCTACAGATATCATTTGAAAGAAGATTTAATATCGACGTGCTGATATTTCGTGATAAAGAAGTAAATATTTCATGGGGTGTTTTACGAGTTTAGCATTATCAAAGTTAATTATCGGTTAGTTGTGCCCACCGCTGACAGTCAGATCTGTAACAACATTGATACCCAGCTCTCAGTTGGGTAACACATTACAGTCAGATCCATAAACACCGCACACTAATAGCACCGATATCCAACACTGCTCCCCATCACCGTGACAACTGTTAAGAATATTTAATCTAATTCTAAGGGTTAGAGTGGCAGCAGATTACACTGCCGGTTCAAATCAAAACTTCTCATACAATCCAGCTCAGCTGCTTTAAAAGTGCCTGAGAGATACAAATATATGAGACATTTGAAATATATCCTTGGCCACTACTTGCAGTTCCCTGTATAGGTGGAACCAAAAATCACCAGTGGAAGGCTGATGATCCAATTTCTTTAATCACTCAGCCCATTTTTTCACACTTGGAGATCTCTCACTTTTCAAAGGAAGGTGCCAGGCTACCCATGGAGGGCTCAATTTCGGACTCCGTCTGACGTGGATCGCGCCAGGCCCAGATGGCATCTTCGGAGGAGTGCTTAAAGGTCAGCGCAAGGTTTCAGCTCCACCAGAACAAAACTAACCCACATATAAGTGTCCAATATGAGTAGAGTCGAATTACATCAGCTGTCACCGGCATTCTATGGTGAGTGAGAGATGCCAGTTTACCAAGCAGTAATTTTTACAAAATGTCATGATTATCTTTAGTTTATTTCGGCGAGTTTACTTATTTATTTATTTTTCTAACTTTTTTCCATTATAATGTAATTAAAAAGTTGGCATGCTAGTGTCTGCATACTTTTTCATGGCATGTTCTTCCATGTTCTTGTCCTAATTTACATCCTTTCCTAATGGGATTCTTCACAAAAACTTTGCAGATGAGAATAAGGGGAAACTTATGTACTATATAGGAAAACAGTCCTGAGGTGTTTCTTGTTGGTGTTTTTTAAATGTAGGGGCTCTACCCTTGCAACAGAATGGACAGTTATAAAACACTTTCTTTTTAGAAAGTGTAATTTTTTTGACTGACTCATTCAGTTCTGCTCTTGCCATTTTGCTATTCATTGCAATTGTAGTGACTGGTTCCCACAGGGACACTAACGAATGTTTAGAGTTTCATGTTACGGCAATGATGTTACTAATTAAAAAGCGCTCAGTGATGCTTGCCAATCGACATTTTGACCAGCTCTTTTAAAACTATAATTTGGGTTTTAATGTAATACTACTTGAAATGATAGGTTTACTTAAAACTTCTGGTTGTCTCTAATGTGATATATATTTTCTGTACATGAATTAAGTAATGATTTTTCTTATAAAACCAATACATTTGCAATATTTTTACTGAACGAAGCAAGTGTCTCAAGACTTGCTCTGCATATCTCCTGCCCCATAAGCTAGGTCACATGATCATCCTACAGTTTTAGATAAACTGTACAGTGTTCAATTCCCCTTCACTGGAAATCAAATATTGCTGTATTGCTGCAGTATAGTTCATTCATACTTAGCGGAGTGAACAGAATTGACAAAGACTGCAGGCAAGTACTGCCCTGACCAGCAATCTGTCTGTGCCTTTACAGCTCAGCACTGAGAACAGCAGCTCCCCCGAACTACCCCCCACCCCACCCCCCGATTCATCCAGCTTCAGATGACAATCTGAAAGTCTTTGTTTTCCGAAGAGCATGTGGTCATTGTTTATTTATTTTCATACGTCAAATAAGCCTGATTCTCCTGACTATGTCAGAGATGCATGCAGCCACTAGTTAAGAGAATGCAAAGTGACTGAGTGGAGCAGAGACCGAGAGAAGAGAGTGTGTGGAGAGGACAGAAGGGGAAGAGGACAGTGAGGGGACAGAGTGGAGGGCAGAATAAAGCGAGGACAACGAGGGGATAAAATGGGGACAGAATGTGAGGACAGAGAGGGGGCAGAATGTGAGGAGAGAGGGGGGGCAGAATGTGAGGAGAGAGAGGGGGCAGAATGTGAGGACAGAGAGGGGGGGCAGAATGTGAGGAGAGAGGGGGGGCAGAATGTGAGGAGAGAGGGGGGAGTGGGAAGGAAATGAGATGAGGACAGTGTGGGGACACAATAAAGGACAGAGAAAGGTCACTGTGGGAAGAGAATGAGTAGACAGTGAAAGGACAAAGAGGGGACATTGATAAGGGGACGATGTGAGGAAAGAGTGGCAAGGGGATACTGAGAGGCAATGCTGGACAACCCATGAAGTGACACAGGCATCTTCTGAAAGGACACGACATGGCAAATCACCAGTGTCACCCCCTCCTCAATTCAACAGAAGTGTGTAGTGTACAGTGTCTATTCCATGTTTTCATTTATAACTGGGCTTTTTGGAAGTATTTTCTAGACGGGGCAGGAAACTCTATAACGAACTTCGTGGACAAAAGACTGGTTTTATATCCCTGAAAAGAGCCAAACCTCACAACAGCAAGGAGAATCACCAGTCGACTGAACATGATAGAACAGCCTGAACTAGGCAGACACTTTTTGTTTAATGAGACCACAGGAACATTGGGCCTTTCAGCTCCGCATCTGGATTTCCTGCCTGCTTGCCCCGACACACCATGATCTCTGCTTGAGAAAGCTATCCCTGCTAAAAATAGCACGTTAAGCACAGAGCAAATCTATTCATTCAAAACTTCAGCGACAGCCCCCAAACTAGGAATGTGACCGATTCAGCTCCTCGATTCAGCCTGTGAGAGGGTGTCGCTTTAAGTCTTAAAAACACTTAAGCTGTTTTTGAGAAACTGACAGGTGGGTTGCAGTTTTTAGCCTTCCTCACCATGAGATCAACCCAAGAGAATACACAAAAAGGAGAATACCTCACTTGAATGTTTTATGATGATTTTACACAGGTAAATACCTAAGGAACAACAATGCAAGGTTGGCTGGTTTCAGATACAACTGAAGGGCTGGAGGACATTCCTTTTTAAAAATCGTAATACTGGGGAAAAATGATAAGCTCTCATTACGTGACGTCCAGACCAGGATTAAAATTACTACTCAAAGGAGCATGATAGAGTGACTGCATTGAGCTCATAAGTTTCAAAAAGACTCAACTAAATTTTCTTTGGCAGTTATTTTGAGGAAATAATTGTAAATACCAGTACACTGTCAGAAAAAAAAGCTCAAATTTGTACCTTTGAGGGGGCAATTACCGGGGCTGTACCATCAAGGGTCTGCCAATTGTACCCTTAGCTGTAGATAAATATACCTTTTAAGGTACAGAAATGGACTCTGGGGAACATTTCTGTACTATTGGAGGTACATTAATGTTGTTTGTACCTTGCAGGAACAAAACTGTAGCAGAGCTGTACCCTTTATTCTGACAGCGTAAGGATATAACACCCACATTACCGAATGCTACTCGCTGTGTATCCTCACACACAGGGAAATAAACAATTATTTGAACCAGCCTAATGGCATTTTGAGCTCCATCAAGGCAGGCTGCAATCTAGCCAACAAAATATCCAAAATAGTTACAGCCCAAATTCGCACATTAAAGGACTGTGTACTTAAACAACTGACTCAGAAACACAAAGAGTCAGTCTGAATGGTTTAATAGGATTCACAGAATTCCATACTCAAAGTATCCTTTTATTACTAATGTGCTTCACCAATAGCTCTTGAGTAACAATCGAAAATACAGAATATACATTTATTTCAAATTAACATTACAATGGGATATTGTACTATTCTTGCACTGGGAGGTATAGACTAAGAGAGAATGTCTGACTTTATCAGAGCTGAGGAAATTGTTCACCAGTCACTACAGTACCTCTGACAGGCAATAATATGGTAAGGACTTTAAACTGACCCATATCATTAATATGTGGCATTAATGTAAATCCCAAAACAGACCTTCAGGAGAATTTTTTGCCATAACTGAATCGTTGTGAAAGATGTTTTGAAGTTAATACCAAGTGTATGTAATATGGAAATAATGCTAAAGAAAATTGCCATAACAATACAAAGTTGTCCTCATACTAACCTCCATGAGGCAGGAGCGCTGTGAATCATTATGGAGTGTCACATCAGTCACTAACAGTTAGAAGCCTCCTTTGTAATACTTTGACTCTGATGTCCGTCATACATACAGTCAAAGTCAACATATATCAGTCATATGTGAATGAACTCAAAAACATTTCTAACAATAGTATGCAATGAATCGAAGATTCAAGTTTTAATAACTTCAAAAATAGCATTATTTGAGTTTGAGGCCAACATGGTACGAAACAATTGCCAATCGTGCATCATCTTGTTTCATTAAAGACAATCTTGAGATTGACTTCATTAAGCTACTTATAATGAATGACCAAATTACAGGTCTGCCTTCGGGGAATTATCTGTAAGGACAGTTTGCCAGTCCGGCCACAATGGGAGGGGATGTGTAGCTTATATCTCTGCCTAAATCGCCACCTATGTGATGATTACATGCTAATAAAATGATGCAGTACACGTCTTATTATTCACATGACATAAATATTACGCGGAATTATTTCCGCCTAAATACTCAAGCTATTTTAGGGCGGTGCTGACATGACCTACTTTGGCGACGATCGTGATGAGAAACACATGATGCAGAAACACGGAATTATTCAAGCACTTGTAGCGAACACTTTGATATGATGTTAGCTTTATTTCTAACATCTCCACAAAACATCTAAGTTATTTGGAAACTTGTATTCCCTTTCCTCCCTTGCTGCAGATAATAGTGTCGCTGTCCACAACCAATGGTTCTGAAATCGCAAGCAATTCTTTCGGAGTTAACTTTTTAAGTTGTATGCACTATATAGCAGTGCTTGATTAAAAAAAAAAAAAAACGCGTCTAACAATATAACGCGTAATAAGACGCGTCTGTTTCCGAGGCACATGCACAATGTGCAGAATACAGCAGTCTATGGTTTTGACGGTATTGTGTAAGTTGTTGGGGACGAGATGTTTGTTTGTCTCGGGGTTTCGAGTCGATCAGCTGAAAGTGACTCAAAGGTGGCTGACAAAACGGGACTGGGGGGGGGGGGGGGGGGGGGCGGGGGCGAAGGCGAGACGGCGAAGCTGCAAACGCCGTGCGCGACCGAAACGACGGAAAACTTTGACCCGGGATGCGAGGCGCGCACTCGCGAAAGGCAAAGACAAAGCGCGATAAACTGGCTGCAGCATAATCAAAAGCAACAGAAGGGATCATTCAGGGCGACAAGAAAAGAAGTGGAATTAATAAAGAAACAGGTACAAATATTCATCAAAAATCCTAATATAATTATGTTTTGCATGAGTTGTTTCAAATAATATAAATTACTTGTAAACACTTAAAAATGTAGACGTCTAAATAAGTATGATCCACAAGTGATATTAACGAGGAATAACTTCACATTTTTTCCCCGATTCTGGCTTCACGACTGTGGAGTAAATTACATCAGTCAGTGTTAGTCAATAATTGTGTTATGGGTAGTAACGCCTCTTAGAAGGACCAGGTTTGACAGCGTTATATTTCTTGGGCTCCATGTTTCATTTGCAACATCTAGGGGATTTTGACGTATCGCCAATCTACAGTACTGTGATCGGGGATAGAACTGCTTTTGAAAATGTAAAGTAAGTAATAAAACTATCCGAATCAGCATGTGGATTAGGCGAACATGTAGGAAGAGTGCCGTTTTATAATCCTTGTATCGATTCTTGGTAACACCTATCAAAAGAAACCATGAAATGATATCAAAAAGTCTTTTTGAAAGACTTTATGATAGTATCTATGTGCACGAATATTCACAAGCAATAGCACTGGCAGCACAACAGAAAGAGCATCTCAGGACTACATAAGGAACATGACCACATACTTCCAAACAAAAGGAAAGCACCAACAAGCGCTAAACTTAATGTATCCGCTAATACCACCCAATAACAAAAGGGAGATCCATCTAGAGTTCAGTCACCTTTATTTTACTAGGAACTCACAATAACAAATATTTTAAAATTAATTAGAAATCAGAGTACCGTCGAATCACAAAAAAAAAAACATGCCATGTTGGTGCTGTGCAACTTCACTCTCATTTTTACACGCATTTACCGTCAATGCAAACCACACCAGATACCACCAAACGAAGAAAAGCACCGTTACGACACAAATCTAACCTTCTATTTCATTTTCCATTGGTATTGTCTCCAGCAAACTCACTCCCTCGTCTTTAACAAGAGGTTGGCGTCATTCATCTGTATCCGCACCGGAGCCCAAACGGCTGATCCTCAGTGGGCACCGAGCGCTCATGCGGTCCGAGCCCCGACTCCGCGGGCGGCGCTACGATTCCTTTTCGCGTGGAGAAAGATCGCACTGACTCCACAACAACAGAACAAAGTGGAAGAGCGACACCGTGGGAGAGAGGGAGAGATAAATCCCCTCACTACTCTGCCCCCTCCCCCCGAGTCGCTCTTCCCCCCTTTCCCTTCCGCGCCGCCACTCTACCCCCGACCAGCCCGCAGTATAACACAGAAAATCGCCATAAGTCGCCGCTGCCGTTCACGTGCCGCAGGTGAACTGCCAGCATTTTCAAGCCGCCGACTGGCAAGCAGTCTGCCCTTCCAGTTTCTTTAATTGCGCAGGATCGATCGCCTTACTGTTGCTTTATGAACTGCATTAAAATATATATTCATATTATCGCTAGCTCAGAATGCAGATGAAGCATTCTCTTGACCTCCGTGTACCGAAAACACGTACGATGGACTATGCGACGCAAGACCTGGAAAGGATTTAAAATAATTTAACCGAAAATGAGTCTCTGTCGTCGATCATACGACATGCTCTGAATGAGGGGTGCATTTCTTTCTTTACTGTCAAATTCTCGCTTTCTCGATTCCCATTCATTGCCTGAATTTACGTAACACGCCCCCTTCCCGTTTAATCCAGGCTCACTAAAAACACCCAGTGACCCATATGACCGTCGAGGGGAACATTTTCCCCGTTTTCCCCCGATCGATTGAATTCACACGGTTAAGAAAAGGCACCGCGGAGCAAGCATTCGACGAACTGGTAACGCAAAGTACGAGGCGGCGCTGTACAGCCGGCGCCTTTTGTCCTGTCTGTGACTCCGTACCTGCAATGCTGCAGAGGAGCAGCGCTCCCCGCCCCCACCCGCATTATGACAAATCAAGGCAGGCAGCTGTGCCGCTAGCGCGTCACGCTGTACTCTCGAGTCCGAAAACACCGAAATAGTTTGACACTGGGACTGTCTGCATGTATGTAGCCTATATGTTGTAGGATTTTTTTTTAAATAAAGCAATAGAAGTAAACAAAGCCTCCGTCTTTTCTTAATTGAAGAAGACCGTTTGGTACATTTTCTGTATATCACGTTCTGTATGTTTTTTTTTTCTCATCAAAAATGACATGGAAATAACCTTATTATTATTATTATTATTTACAGTTTGCTCACCGTATATGTCGCATAGCAAAGAATCAATGTTTCTTTGGTTGGCTTTTTTTAAAGAATGGAATATTGTTACAGACACAATAAATCAAAGTGGTCTGCTTGTCACTTCAGATTAATTCAGACGTTGTTCATTGATGCACAAAGAGGCGAGTACTGCTTATTTATTTATTTATTTTTTGCTGTTGTTCAGTTCTAAAAAAGCTGACCTTCTTGTCTATTTTCAAGGTAAACATGTGTAAGAATCCGGGCGCAATAGAGAGATATACTCCCCAAGTTCCTAGACACAACAAAAAAGCCAGTGCTTGGACTGTTATCCTTTTCACAATTCCCTCACATCAGCACTACAATTTACCCCAGACGATCCACCATCAGTGTCATACCTAAAGGCGTACTGAACAACATTTGCCAAAAAATGACTAAATACGATGAGGATATCTATTTATTGTACATTCCTGTTCATTCAGTTCCATTACCCATTTGCACAACGGTGTTAATGGCATTTTTTTTGTTGTATGTTCATGTTTTGATATATGATGTTTATGTCTCGATGTGCCAGAGAATATTTCATGCCACTGTATGACCAGCTGAAGATGAAATAAAAGATAAAAACGGGCTGTCCTACAACAGAACACGTATATACATAAACACACACTGATTACATATACAGTATATATATATATATATATATATATGTATGTGTATGTGTATATATATACACATACACACGCGCACACACACACACTACTATTCCAGTTTTGGGTCACTAAGAAATTTCCTTGTTTTGTTTGAAAACATGAATAGGAAATATAGCTAAATAAACAGGACATAGCCATTGGCAATGATAGAAATCATAGAAATTATCCATCCATCCATCCATTTTCCAAACTGCTTATCCTACTGGGTCGCGGGGGGTCCGGAGCCTGTCCTGGAAGCTGATAGAAATAATGATTTTTGAAATTGAAATAATTGTGTTCTTCAAACTTTGCTTTCGTCAAAGACTCACGCATTTGCAACGATCACCGCCTCGTAGACCTTGGCCATTCTTGATGTTAGTTTGTTGAGGTAATCTGATGAGATTTTACAGGGCTGGATGGGCTTGATGGCCACTTCTTACATGCCATTCGGTCCAGCTGCCTCCATAACGGCTCAATAGAGTTGAGGTCCGGTGACAGTGCTGGTCGCTCCATTATACACAGAACACCAGCTGACTGCTTCTTCCCTAAATTGTTCGTTTGTAGTTTGGAGCTGTGTTTAGGTCACTGTCCTGTTGTAGGACAAAACTGGCTCCAATTAAGCACCGTCCACGGGATTGCAACATGCAGTGATATCCTTCCTTCTTCAAGATCCATTTTACCCAGTACAAATCCCCCACTTTACCAGCACCAAAGCAGCCCCAGACCATCACATTGCCTCCACCATTCTTGACAGATTTCGTCAAGCCAGGGGCGTCAGAAGCATTTTGAATGTGGGGGGGGGGGCAACATTTTATGTTAAATGTGGGGGACACACGTCCCCCTCAGATTTAATGGCGATTTAAGCACTTCTCCAGCATCTTTTCATTTGATCTGTGACTCACAAAATTTCTTCTGTGATCTGAACACCTCAAACTTAGATTCCTTCATCCATAGCACTTTTTTCCAGTGTCCAGTGTCTGTGTTCATTTCCCCTCTCAGTCTTTCCTTTTAACTGGCCACTCTGAGATACGGCTTTTTCTTAGCAATCCTGCCTAGAAGGGCCAGCATGCCGGAGTTGCCTCTTCACTGTTGACGCTGAGGCTGGTCTTTTGCAGGTCCTATTTAACGAAGCTGCCAGTTGAAGACCAATGAGGCGTCTGTTTCTCAAACTACACACTCTAATATATTTATCCTCTTGCTCAGTTCTGCACCAGGGTTTCCTCTCCTTGTTCTATTGCAGTTAGAGCCAGTTTGCGCTGCTCTGTGAAGGGAGTGATACACAGCATTGTACGAGATCTTCAGCTTCCTGGAAATTTCTCGCATGGAATAGCCTTCATTTCTCAGAACACGAATAGACTGACGAGTTTCAGGAGAAAGTTCTTTGTTTCTGACCATTCTGAGCTTGTAATCGAACCCACAACAGCTGATGCTCCAGACACTCAGCTAGTCCAAAGGTGGCCAGTTTTATTGCTTCTTTAATCAGCACAACAATTTTCACCTATGCTAACATAACTGCAAAAGGGTTTTCTAATGATCAATTAACCTTTTAAAATGATTAACTTGCACTAGCAAACACAATATTCCACTGGAACGCAGGACTAATTGTTGCTGATAAGGGGCCTCTGTAAACCTATGTAGATATTCCATTAAAAACATTCCAGCTATGATAGTCATTTACAACATTAATAAAGATCAATCTGATGTTATTTTAATGGGCAAAAAACCTGCTTTTTTCAACAGCAAGGAAATTTCCAAGTGACCCAAAACTTTTGAACAGTAGCATATATGTATGAGTGTGTGTATACACACACACACACACACACACACACACACACACACACACACACACACACACACACTGTGAACACCTGAAAGATCGGAAATTTCCGGGTGGTTGGTCTGTAAAGCTGATTATTCTCTGATTAATATATAGGTAGATTCACAAAGCCAGTGCATACAGTTAGATTCGCAAAGACTGTGTGCACAATTGCACCCTTCGTGTATATTTGTATATGAAAGTGCTTTGGCAATGAGACAATGATGTGACACAAGTCTGAAAAGCCCTCTAATACTGCGAAAATGAATTCAATAACAAAGACAGACCACGGCATCCCATCGTCAATGAGTCCTGCTCCCTGGAGGTTCCAGGATGCCTTGTCACCCTGACCAGATCGAGTGGTTGGGAGATATATGGATGGCTTGATGAATGCATGACTTTTCCACACAATATAATTAAGAAGAAAGATAACCCCAGTGGCCCCATGAGACTATCACATGGAGTTCAAGGCCTGGAAGCCTAATTGTAAAAAGACTTTAAAGCCAGTAGCCTACTAGTTAAGGGCATAAGGTGGGAGGCTACAGTACTAACCAATAACCAACATGTAATAGCTAAACTAAAAGTTACCCATCAAAATGAGTCATGTGGTAACGTTGTTAGCTCACACTTCCAATGCTACTGGTTTGAATCCATTCTCTACTGTGTGAATTTTGCATCTGGTCCTTGTGTCTGGCAAATTTGCAATCAAATGCAATGAGGTGAACTGGAATGTCTAAACTGCAAGTACTGAATGACTGATTTTATGCGACCAACAATGCACTCTCATCCTGTCCAGTTTTACCACTGCCCTGTGCCCTTCCATACATGAGATGCACCCTGGGATCCCTTTCCAGAACATGAAGTTGGATGAATTAAGTAGCCTTTCACCTGCAAATATACCTACGATACAGATGAAGCAGTTTCCATACTTTCCGCGAATGAGGCCAGGCTCTTTTGGGAAACTCACGCACACATCTTCTACACACAACCGCTGACAAAACGATGATTAAACGTGCCCACGTTTCATCCCAGGGAATCGTATTCGCAACAACTGGTCCTGGTAAATTTATTTACTATTATTTAATTGCTACAGTGGCAGCCTGAGGGAAAACTACCCGTCATTTCTGTTCCGCAGGATGTCGAATTTACGTCGCGTTAACGCCCCACGGTGAATAACCCAGCCCATGCCATGAGGGACCTTATGGAAGGCTGCACCGAAATCCATTCCCCGGTGATTCAAGTACGAAAATGACAAGCTGTGTCACGTTCAGCGAAATGCGAGGCGCCAAGCTTGAATTTTAATAAATGTCACTGCCGCCCCGCCAAGGAAGCGGCAGGACTTCTGGCCCGTCACGACAAATTAGGATCAAAGCCGCGGTCGCCGGAACAAGCGTATCTGCGGACGGAGGCGGCTTTGACAAAACGGCTCTCCCAAGCCGACACGATCTCAGAACAAGCAGCACAGAACTCGATCTCTAATCTGTTTGACCACAGGGAGCCACAGATATGCCGATATGTCTGCTAGCGACATCCATAGCATCCATTTTCTGTTTCCCAGGGGAGTTACACATTAAGCCCCCCCAAATACTTCCTGCAATTGCTTCTCCATATAGACTGTTATTCTTAACACTGTTTATTCATATGTGATATATAAAGGCATTACCTCACACATTCTGTCGTTTGCAGAATTGCAATATGATTCAGTAGGTTTTTATACATATGAATTCGGACTCAGCTCAGCGTAACAATAAAATAATTGACTTAATTCGTGATTATTTGACATTTGTTTACCTGGAATAATTCCTCATGTGTGAATCTGGAATTACCGATAAAAACCATAAATACTATGATACATTCTGCACCAATGACAACACTGAGCTATTCACAGTATTTGATGGATACAAAGCAGCCAGGTATGTTTTTTTCTTTACAGGAAATAAATGTCTAGCTGAATCATGCAAAAGACTGGAGTGTGTCAGACTACAGTGGGGACAGAGGAGGACAAAATGGCGTAAAGTGTGAGTCGGCTGCAGGCGCAGGCAGCACGGCGAGCTGGGTGGCTGCTGAGCTGCTCTGTGGTGATGAGCTGCCCGTGCAGCTACCCGCTCCGCCTTCATCAAGGGCCTCTGCATTGCAGCTGTCCCCTTTCCGTGCTCCCACCGATGCCCTACTTTATCCAGTCAATGTATTCTGCAGCAATACCCCCCTCCCCCAGACACACAAGGAAACACATGCACACTCAGACACGCACACACATGTGAATACGGGCACATATACAGGCACCCGTAGGAAAACAAAGACAGGCATATATCTAGAGACACACACAACACACTAAGACGCACGGACATAGACACACAGGCACACAAACACTAACACATGCATAGATACATACAAGCGCAGGCAGACAGGAACACGCAGATCGGACCATTTTTAATCTCTGTCTTTTGTGGGATTTTCCGTTGACTTCCCTTCATTGTCATTAATTATCCAGTAACTCCAATTTATCAAAACTGAAAAACAGATGGAAAAAACGATGACAAACAGAAAAATGTAGCACTTTCAGTTTTTAAGCAGGCTTGCAAAAAACGGAGAAGCCGCAAAAAAAGGGGGTTTGTGTTCTCGGGATTGTCCATTTTCTGAGGCTTCCCGGTTTTGTGGGAATGTTTTCTTTGTTCTGCTAGAAGCAGCAAATCCTGTACACATGCACACACAGATATACTGTATACACACACACACACACACACAAACACGGTCGCCTTTTTATCAATCAGAGCTGGCCTTCCCCTCCTCCACCTCATTCACATCAGCTCGATTTTGTCATCCTTTGACCTGCACACTTTGTTCTGCCTGCCTTTGGTCTCCAGTCCTCATGCCCCCCACCCTGAGCTCTGTGTCTCTTCCTGCCTCCTGTGTCTGCTCCTTCCTCTTTCCTGTTTCCCGTTCTCTCCTAATCGGCTCCCTGACTCAGGATTGTTTGTCTCGCACTGAAACCCCATTAGCTGACCAGTGGGTGCAGATTAGCTCCCCCTGGGCCATGCTGGCTTGTTTACTCACTCGATCACATGGTCAGTGTGATTTCTGAAGGCTTTTCTCCCCAAGGACTTATCCTGTCACCCTGTGCTGTATTAAACAGGCTTCAAGGTAATTTTTTCACAAGGGGAATCCTTCTGTATTTACACATAAATCCCCACAGACTGGGCAGACCAGGCTCCAATATCAGAATTCTGAGACGCATTTTTATATATGGGATCACGCTAAGGGAGCTAAGGCTTTGTACTTTTTTAATGCAGGACAGTACAAACTGTTTGCTTCACTGCACCATGCACTACAAAACCAGCCACAGCCCAGCTGGTTAAGGATCCACACCAGAGATAAAATGTCAGCTGCTTCTGGGCAGTAAACTGTAAAAAGAGTTTGTCTTGAAGAATTCATTTTACTGGCACGGGTGTACAATGCCAACAGCGACAGACTGCGGGATCCACAGTGGTGTGACCATAGTGTCTGTTGGCACCCAGACTGGTCTTGCAAACTTGCCTTCCAAGAATGATCTTGCAAGATCACGAGGACAGAGAACCAAATTGTGGACTGAGACAGAGTTGCACTATGCTGTACACCCAGCTGATTACCCTGGCTGTAATTTTTAGTGTGGTATTTAATAAATGACACATAATCGAAATGTCCAGTCTAAATGACTAATTATTCCTGGTATGATTACTGGTATGAGTGCTTTTCATAAATGAAGCTTGCACTTAAAATATTCACATATATTTTAACTCTATACAAACGTTATACGCGGATGATAACCATTTCAGTTCCGCAGTCTTAAGAGCCAAAAAAGTGAATAACAGGGGGAAAATACTATCTGACAGGAAGGACGGAAACGTTACTCCGATTAAGGTAATGCAATTATGGTTCACGCCTTCTTCCTCCACCATCTGAACAGCACGCAATGAATCACGGGATCGTTCTTGTTTGACAATGATGCACCCAATGCATGCTTGATATTTGGGGCGGAGCAAGACCAACATCCAGGGATTTTACCGTCCTCTGATCTTCTGATCTTAGTATTGGAACTGGTCTTCGGCGATGGAGCGTGATGTAAAACGGGTACGCGAGAACGCGAGTTCAGTCAAGTACGCATATTGAGATTCCGCAACGGAATATAGGAAAGGTCTGGCGAAAGTCATAATCCCTTGTGTGACAGCTGGAATACCGCAGGCCAGCTGTAAGTGCAGAGCATTTAGGGGGAAAAAAAACCAAATATCACAGCACTTAGGGCACAGGATATGGCTCCTGCAATCTCCAGAAATCCATCAGTCAATTGATGTAATGCTGTCAACATATAATACGTTCCCTCTTTAATCCTTTGTACTAGCAGACATTCCGCTAAACTCTTTACAAATGGATTATATTGTTTCTTGAGCAATACTGATTCAAGTACTGATTCAAGTACTGATTCTGTCTGAAGATTACAAGGGTTATTTGCATATCCTGCCCACTTATGACTCATCTTCATCCGGCTGAAAATGCGGATCACTGGAGGTCAAGTCATAAAATGATGTTGGCGACCTCACTAGGAGAGGGACATTTTTTTTTTTATGCTGTAACTGTAGAGCGTAGCGGCAGCACTGCGGCCTCAGGCCTCGGGACCTGACTGTGTATGTGCCATTCTCCCTGTGAATTCGGGTTCATTTCAGGTACCCTGATTTTCCCCTGAAATCTCACAGGTGAACTGGTATCACTACATCACCCGTGTGTGTGCGTGTGTCTGTGTGGCCTGCAACACACGCTGTCCTGTACTGTATATGTATGTATGTGCAGAGGATGGATATTACAACAATCCCTAACCTGCACTGCTGTTGAGCTAGACTTCATAAGTGTCTAAACGAGGGATTTAATTGACCGTTCTTCTAAATCTCGTTAATTACTCTAATGAGACTTAAACTGCGGGCTCCACTAATCAATGCTCTTATTGTTAACTAGTAATGGGAGGAACAAGGTTTGAAACATGGTAGGTGAGAAGCTCTGCCAATCACCGCATGTCGTAGACCAGCCCTTCATCAGTTAATTTGCTGGCTATATTACTCTTTCCGATGGTCTAAACACTTTGGTATTACTATTCATTACCACACTACGTTACCTTTTTTTCTTTAGACGTCTGGTGATTATTTGTCAACGGCATGATTGTCTAAAATGAACATTTAGACTGAACATGCTTCCGCAACTAGCATACATTTTTATGTTCATTGTGACTCGAAATCAGAACAAGCTGGCTGACATCCTTTAGAGACCCTTTGTACTGGACACACCAGGAGCTTGCTGGGTTAATCCACAGCGAAGGGCCACCTGTTGGACCCTTGTGCCTGTACCACAGTAGTGAAATTTCCAACGGTGTAAATAAGTTAAATTTCAAGTCAAATTAGTTAAAAATGTCGGCCAAGCATATATAATTGCACTGAAATGAAAGGAGACCAGAAGAAGTGAGCTGAGTGTGAGACGTCTTTTATCTGTGCTGTGGAGGCAAAAATCCTACTTAAAATCGCCCCGCCTCCTTGGGGCAATAAGCCGCTGTTGTCCAATCGAGGAAGAAAATAATGGAGAGCGACTGACATCAGAACCTGTGGCCCTCGAACAATGCTCTGTCCCTCATGCTCTGTCCCTCATGCTCTGTCCCTCATGCTCCGTCCCTCATGCTCTGTCCCTCATGCTCTGTCCCTCATGCTCTGCGGGCATCGCTGCTAAAATTCAGCATCTTGGATAACAATACCACCCTGTAGCCCCCGCAGCCGTACGGTTACGAGAAAAGTCCGGTTAGTAATGAGGGCCACAATCCCCTTCCCCCCTCCCCAACACTGGCCAGGCGTGCAGGGAATCGTTTATACATCCAGGAGCATTTTCAACTCATCTCTGTATATTTAGGATTCGTATTTATCTACGGCCGTTTTCCACAAATAGCTTAGTGGAGATTTAGCGACAGCATTACATAGATCTGAAGCGAGCTAAGAGCTGCATCATAGACAGATGTAAGACTGAATAATCTGCTTGCAGAAACACAACAGTGAAAGCAAAGGCAGGCAGGGTAGTTACAGGAGAAAGCAGAGTTGTGTGGCGTCAGGGTGACCCATTCTCTGACACAAGCACAAATAGTCATGTGTTCATTTGTTACCCTTGGACAAAGACACCCAGTTCTTTCTCTTCCTAGTTTACCTAACGCTTCCATTCCCGGTCTTCACATAACGGTGTGCTTAGCTACGCCATTCGTAAATCCCAGAATGCATCGGGGTGACGTTCGGAATGGTTTGCCTTTGACAGACCCTCTGAGGGGACTACGGCAAACCTGGACAGCTGTGCACGCTGCACGGCTGCCTGTATGCTCCCCACCTGCGCTGTGCACCTGTGCCTGATTTGGCGCTGGGGCTGCAGGAAAAAAACTATTGCATCAGTAGTGAAGCAGATTTCATAAGACATTGTTCTAAAAAAGGCTTGGCGAAAAGTCTCGCTGAGAACCCAGAAAGCTGCATGAAAAATTAATTATTGATGCGACGGGAAACAACTGGTTGCCAGGACGCTCAATAAAACATAACAACCTTTATTATTCATGAAATTAAATGCGGCATATTTATCGTGGTTAAGAAAACACGCCACCAGAGCATGTGGCATGTTTGTACGCTCGCCAGTGCTATGCTTCTGTTTTCTCGTCACGTCACTGCGCACGGCACAGAGGACGACACCCTGGATGCCACTTGGCTGATCTGGGCACCAGTTGTTTGCCGGCACTCGCCTGTGAGGTATCTGATGTGAATTGGCAGAGATCGGTTTTCACGGAAGGGATCTGTTAGCTTTAATCTATTCAAACGGCCGAAAGCGCTAACTAAAATCCACGGTGGTGCGTCACGAAAGCGCAGCCACAACGCCGCCAGTACATATTCTCAGTATGGAAGACCTACAGAACAGATTCGATGGACTGGAGCAGATGGTTCTAACACGCTACTGTACTTGGCTTGGACGGTGACCAACGGGCAAGAAATAGGCTGCCTGGGAACTCGATCGTTCAGTTTGAGAAATGCTGAGAGAAATACTGTATAGAGATACAGATGGATACTGTACAAAAGCACTGAGCTGAAGGCTGCACAGAGATACACTTGTATACTATACAGACATACGGAGAAGGAGGCTATACAGAGACAATGTGATGGAGACTAAACAGAGACAATGTGATGGAGACTGAACAGAGACAATGTGATGGAGACAGAACAGAGACAATGTGATGGAGACTGTACAGAGACAATGAAATAGAGAGTCTCCAGAGACAATGAGATGGAGATCGTACAGACACAATGTGATGGAGACTGTACAGACACAATGTGATGGAGACTGTCCGGAGACAATGAGATGGAGACTGAACAGAGACAATGTGATGGAGACTGCACAGAGACAATGTGATGGAGACTGCACAGAGACAATGAAATAGAGACTGTCCGGAAACAATGAGATGGAGATCGTACAGAGACAATGTGATGGAGACTGTACAGAGACAATGTGATGGAGACTGCTCAGAGACAATGTGATGGAGACTGCACAGAGACAATGTGATGGAGACTGCACAGAGACAATGAAATAGAGACTGTCCGGAAACAATGAGATGGAGATCTTACAGAGAAAATGTGATGGAGACTGTACGGAGACAATGTGATGGAGACTGAACAGAGACAATGTGATGGAGACTGAACAGAGACAATGTGATGGAGACTGAACAGAGACAATGTGATGGAGACTCTCCAGAGACAATGAGATGGAGATCGTACAGAGACAATGTGATGGAGACTGTACAGACACAATGTGATGGAGACTGTCCGGAGACAATGAGATGGAGACTGAACAGAGACAATGTGATGGAGACTGAACAGAGACAATGTGATGGAGACTGCACAGAGACAATGAAATAGAGAGTCTCCAGAGACAATGAGATGGAGATCGTACAGACACAATGTGATGGAGACTGTCGGGAGACAATGTGATGGAGACTGAACAGAGACAATGTGATGGAGACTGCACAGAGACAATGAAATAGAGACTGTCCGGAAACAATGAGATGGAGATCGTACAGAGAAAATGTGATGGAGACTGTACGGAGACAATGTGATGGAGACTGAACAGAGACAATGTGATGGAGATCGTACAGAGAAAATGTGATGGAGATCGTACAGAGAAAATGTGATGGAGACTGTACGGAGACAATGTGATGGAGACTGAACAGAGACAATGTGATGGAGACTGCACAGAGACAATGAAATAGAGACTCTCCAGAGACAATGAGATGGAGATCGTACAGAGACAATGTGATGGAGACTGTACAGACACAATGTGATGGAGACTGTACAGACACAATGTGATGGAGACTGTCCGGAGACAATGAGATGGAGACTGAACAGAGACAATGTGATGGAGACTGAACAGAGACAATGTGATGGAGACTGCACAGAGACAATGAAATAGAGACTGTCCGGAAACAATGAGATGGAGATCGTACAGAGACAATGTGATGGAGACTGTACAGAGACAATGTGATGGAGACTGCACAGAGACAATGAAATAGAGACTGTCCGGAAACAATGAGATGGAGATCGTACAGAGAAAATGTGATGGAGACTGTACGGAGACAATGTGATGGAGACTGAACAGAGACAATGTGATGGAGACTGAACAGAGACAATGTGATGGAGACTGAACAGAGACAATGAAATAGAGACTCTCCAGAGACAATGAGATGGAGATCGTACAGAGAAAATGTGATGGAGACTGTACGGAGACAATGTGATGGAGACTGAACAGAGACAATGTGATGGAGACTGAACAGAGACAATGTGATGGACACTGTACAGAGACAATGAGATGGAGACTGAACAGAGACAATGTGATGGACACTGTATAGAGACAATGTGATGGACACTGTACAGAGACACTGATATGGACACTGTACAGAGACAATGAGATGGAGACTGTATAGAGACAACGAAATAGAGACTGTCCGGAGACAATGAGACAGAGACCATATAGAGACAATGTGATGAAGACTGCACAGAGACACTGAGATGGAGACTGGACAGGTACACAGATGGATACTGTAAAGATTCACCGCAGTAACACTTGAGAGCGACCTACCATCCAGGGAGAGCCAGTCATGCTGGGAGGAGGGCAGCGAGGGCAGGGCGCGGGCCTTGTACTCAAACACCACGGAATTGGAGATGATCTGGTTACTGACAGCCACCTGCAGCGTCACCAGCCCTGTGTCATGAGCTGCAGAGAGAGAGCGAGAGAGAGAGAGAGACTGACTGAGCATCAGGAGAGAGACTCTCCACTGTCACTCATCAAGCGACAGGTCATCCGTCAAGGCGCGTCACTCTCTGATTGCCCCACTCGCTAATCCCCCAGCCCGGTATAAACATCCAAGGATGAATGACTTTATTTATTCCATGACAAGGCCTGATGAAAATGACGGAGGGAGGAGCAGCACAACATGCAGACACTCTTACCAGGGCAGTAACAGCGCAGCACGCCGGGCTGGATCAGGGAGGCGGGGACGGAGATCTGATCGAACAGACAGCTGTAGCTGCTGTTAGCCTCCTGCCAAGGACCTGTGATCAGCACCTTCACGCCACCCTGAAGAAACAGGCACGGAAAAATAGCGGAAACCTCCAGGGCCACGCGAGCAGTTCTCTGCTAACCTCAGCAGAAACATGCCATTTTCTACTGTGTGTGTATTTTTGGCTTCCTGCTGCCATCTAGTGGACACTATAGTGAATAACAGCTTCCTTTTTTTCTTTTTAAAATATGCCTTCATTCGTACTGCAGGTTGCCATCTTGTGGTATTTTGGCAAATTGCAGTTTTGAGGTTCCATTTGGAGCCAGCTAAAGAACGTCTAAAACAATTCCTGAGCAGAAAATTTGTGATTAGTATAATTAATAGATGGATTTATTTTAGCAGAAACTGTACAAGAAATATGATACATAAAATCAATACTAGTTTTTCATTTTGTTAGTCATATGACCATAGTTATATGCTCTGTAAAACTGTTAACATGTTTCTGTCCTGTATTTATTGCCTTGTTTTGCTTTTAGAAAACTTGTCAGACTACTAACTTAGTCAGGTGATTTCGATTACTGAACTGCACCAGGTTTTGCTGTTAAAATCATAACAGACACCTTTACATTCAGGCAGTGTGCAGGACGCCCACCTCTGGGTAGGACCACTCGGGGGAGTAGTCAGTGACCATGAAGAGCCTTCCAGTGGCCTGCAGCATCCCCAGCGCCCCCTGGGCCACAGCGGCAGACACGACCTCAGCCACGTGCATGAAGGCCAGGGAGCCCGCCTCCCCGGACACCCCCCCGGCTTGGGGACTGCAGCAGGTCTGCAGGCAGAGCTCAGCAGGGTTGTAGCCGGTCCCTCTCGCCCCCGTGTCCTCCTGACCTTGGGGTGGCGCCCCGGTGGAGCTGGCCTGGCCGTCAGCACCGCTGGGTGGGGCTACCAGCTGGTGGGCATACAGGGCCCCACCAGGTCCCACTGCTGTCCCTGCTCCATCCACGGCGATGAAATCGCTAATGAGGTCAGAAAACTGATTGCCGAAGGAGATGTCAAAGTGGTCCAGGCTGATCTCCAGGCCCCCACCACTGCCTGCTCCCGCCCCAGCTCCACCCAAGGCCTGGTGGGCACTGTAGAGCCCCTGTACCAGTCCTGCACCCTGCATGAGGGGCTGCAGCTGTTGCTGGGAAGCCCCGGAGCCGCCAGAGGTCCCGTTGCTCAGTCCCCCTCCATCCCCGCCTCCACCTCCAGCCCCGTCTGCTCCCTGCTGTAAGTAGTGATCGGCGCCCCCTTCTTCTCCGCCGCCGCCCCTGCAGGCCTGAAGGTGATTCCCGGATTTCAGTAGGCCCTCTGCTCCATTCTCTGTGGCCCCCGTCTGGCCCACGACTCCAGCATTGCCTGCCTGATCCAAGCCCACTACCTCCTCGTGCTCCGGGCCTAGGCCGGGGAAAGCGCCCTGGTACTGCAGGAGCTGGAGAGAGCTCGCCTGGCCAGCTGCTTCGGCTGGGGACCCACCATTGCAGCTGGGGGCCCTGTGCTGGCTCTGGTGGGTATGGTGATGGTGGAGGTGCCCGTTGCTGCTGGGGGAGTCGGTCCGGACCACCTGCAGGCCCAGATAAGCACCTGAGTCGTGGGAGTTGTGCTCCAGTAGGTGCGACTTCTGTCCGGAGCCCTGTCGGCCCTGCTGGGATGGGCTGGTCTTGGGCGCCTCCTGGAGGAAAAAGCTGGGCGAACGGCTCTGGTGGGCAAGATGTGGGCTGGAAATAGACTGGCCATAGCCCCCTGATGCTGTGCCAGGTGGGTACTCCTGCTTTGCATCAATGGCACTGAAGTCCATCTGCTCCAGAGTGGTGCTGGGACTTAGCCCACCACCAGAGGGCAGCAGAGAGCCTGCAGGAGTCAGGGTCAGGGAGCCCTGGGCCGAGCAGGTGCCTGCAGAGCCCGGCACACCATTTCCGCCGGTCACGGCCGGGCCCACTTGGTAGCCACTTTCCTTGGCCAACTGCTGTTCGAAGGAGGTGTCCTCTGTCTTGATGTTCTTCACCAGTGAGGAGCTGAATACGTAGCTGGAATCGGACAGCGGGGGAGAGCGCTGCAGGCCGCCGTTGCTGCTACTGCCGCTGCCCGAGGAGGATGAGGCGCCGGAGGAGCTGGGGTCTGCCTTCAGGCCGCTGCCACCATAGGTCTGGCCCTGCTTGGGGTTGTTGAGGAAGCAGTCGGGGTCGAAATTCATGGCGGTCTCTGGCAGTTTGATGGCCCCAGAGTCCAGGCTGCTGGAGAGGACCAGCTCTTCGGACACACCGGCAGCGGACAGCATGGCCAGCCCGTCTGTGGCTCCGGCTGCACCCGTGTCGCCGCCCGCCCCGCCAGAGAACGCAAACTTGTGGCCATCTGAGGCGACGGCTAACACCAGGCCTTGGGAGGTGGCGTCGGGGCCCATGAGGTGGGAGCTGGGCCCGCCAGTGGGGGACATGCTGTAGACGGGGTCGCCGGTCACCTCGGACATGAATACGGCAGCACCCTGTGAGAGGCCGCCCATCACGGAGGCCACATGGCCGATGCCTGCCACCACGGGGCTGTCAGCCATGTCAGGGTCGCTGTTGAGGCCGCTGCTGATGGAGACGGGTGAGTTCTGCGTGGTGTCGGGAACCTCCACCTGGTTGGTAGAGGACACCTCCGTGCTGCTCTGGTGCAGCAGTGCTGGTTTGGGCACCTTGCCATTGCGTTTCTCACGGGCTCCGCCCCCGCCGCTGGCTCCGCCCCCTGCCCCCTTGCCGCTGCCGTGGCTGTGCTCCGTTTTGCCCTCAGAGACGTCATTGTTCTGCACCTCGGAGTGCGCCCCTCCATAGCCGCCTGAGCGCGGGTCCACCTTGGGCGAGATGATGCGGTGCTTGGCGCTGTTGCACTTGTGATGCACACTGCTGCCTGCGCCTGCAGTGGGGAGGAACAGAGAGACACCGCTAAGAAGAGGTACGGCCACAGATGCACACACAACCCCTGCAGGCAGCATCAGGAATTGCACTAGAATTTCATTTTTTTTAAGTTAGTGTGTTAATTAAAATATGAATCTGTTAAAGGTTTTATTTATGGCTCAAAACCTGATTTTAAGTTAATCCCGTCAATCAGGAAATACAATGTTTCAGAGGAGACCCTCTCATCAACATAGATTACCGATGTCACACATATCCCCGTATGTAAACCAAGCACGACTGTGGCTGAAAATCAAGCTAGGGGTGTGAGAGGGGGGTATTGGTTTAGTGGGGTACTTCGCAATCAATTTTGCCGAGCGGGGGAGGGGTGGGGAGCACGGGCCCCCACCAGTTAAATCCCTGGAATGCCAGATAGCCATTCCAGCCTGTCAGTACACCTTCTCAATCAGCCGCCCTAAACAGAATACAGTACCAAAGATGGTATGGCCAATAATGCCTGTCACTCACACTCAGTGCTAACTGGCTAATTTCCTCATTTTAGCTTCCAAGAAAAACACCACAATTTCAACACAAATAGTTCCATTCCATTTACAGGGATTTACACTGTGGCCACTGTTCATGTTTGCTGCACACATTTGTTCACACAGGCTGTGTTCCAATCTGAACGCCGAAAGCCATGGGAATCTGCCAGGGTATCAAATCCTGCTAATTTGACTGGTGAGTGAAGTGTGAGCCGGCATGTATAGGTTCTGTTTGACATTTCAGTTATACTTCATCACACTTTCATCTTATTATGAATCTTAATTATTTTTCCATGATTACGGACTGATTACAGATCACCTTATAGTCACATGTTGCATTTCCGTATGTCACCTGTTTCATTTCCAGAAATTCTCCAGCTTATTCTTTTCTGCGTTGTTGCTGCATTGCTGTTTCTCTGTTACATTTCTGAACCATTTTCCCTTGTTGTATGTTTATGGGTCGTTTTTGCATTATGGTTCTATGTTACATTTCTGTGAGATGTTTGCCACCTGTTCTATTTCCGGACAATTCCCTGATTTTCAGTTACAATCCCTCACTATGCTCCTCAGTTAAACACACAAGCATCTACTTACAAATACTTATGCAGAAATGGGTACGCCCCCCCCAAAAATCCTAAACCAGTGGAGAAGAATTACCACTTACAAATCAACTCCGTTTCTAAGCAATAAAAATGTAGCAGGATTACATCTCCGGACTGCTCAGCTGCTAGCAAAATCACCTTTGCTTCAGGACTAAGTAATGAACGTTACTCGCAAGATCACTGAGTTGATGCCACAGCCCACATGATTGCCAACTGCTTCCACTCTCAGGGAAATCCCTCAAAGCAGGATGACAATGCAGGCTTTCCCCACACAGGGGTTCCCTGCCTCTTTACACCCTCCCATAGTGGGCCTCCCAGGAACCAGACATCAATCCCTGCTCCATTTTAACATTTCACAGCTGCCTCTCGTCGATTGTCAAGTGGGAACAATGAAGCAACGGTGCTCCTAGATCAGCAGCCTAATTTAAAACGACAAGCCTTCCTTGATATATTTATAAAAGGTAAATACCGAAAAGAGGGACTGGATTACCATGAGGCCAGGCCGGTTTTGAATGCATTTCCATCGAGGTCCGAAATACACTGGCTGTTTTTTTCCCCCCATGTCACCATTTACTGAGTTTGGTTCTGTGAGAGGACGCCGTTCACCTGCCCGAGCGATGGGGTGCACCGCCGACGAACGTGATTCTGACCATTCGCCCCTTTTGGGTTTTCTTTCGTAGCAGAACCCAAAATGGAACCAAACCAGGGAATTTTTGCTTAAGACGGGGATGAGCGTCCAGACAGGCATGGTGTGAATGTTGAAGCCAGCACCAGGCACTGGACGAGCATGTCGCTCATGAATGCTCCTCCCATGAGGACTCTGAACCCTACGAAGACACCGACCCTTAAGGCAACGTTGGTGAATATAATATTATCCATGTGACCCTGACCCAAGCCGTCCCCGGCCCTGCCTCGCTCTGCACTGTACGCCTTTTGTCCCCTCTTTCCTTCCTCCCTGTCATCTCACCTGCCGCCCTGCCACTGCCCTACCCTCGCTGCCAGCCCTTACCCAGAGTGCCCGTGCAGAGACAGTTGTGTGTCCGAGGGGGCGGCTTGGTCTGGTGGCTGTCCAGTATCTGCTGCACCAGCTGCTCCACAGAGAAGCCGGAGCTGCTGTTCCCGTTGCTGCAAGTCCACTTGATGCCATGAACTGCCGGGAGAGAGGAGACACAGTCGTGAGCCGCTGCGCCACGCGGCCCGCCAACCACACCACGTCCCTGACCCGCCCGGTCCCCCCGCTGCAGGGAAGACCTGCGATTGGGGCTCAAAATATCCTGACCTTCTTGTCTTCCATATGGAGAGGAAGGTCACCTCTTCACTCCCTGTCCTCAAAGCTCACATCACCAAACGCTCCTTTTGCAATGGCAGACTAATCTCAGAAATGCACGTTTAGTCCACTTAAGATAGTTGTTTCTACAAAAGAAACAAAAATACTATTTCCTGTGCTCAGCATCATAATTACAACTAACTTTCACCTGTTCAACAGGATCATCCTTAAATCCACTTCCTGTTTCTTTTGTGGCTTTGGCCAGTCATTGGTTAATTAGGAATACTGAACCAGCCCCTCACTGGTCACTAAGTGTTGCAAAATCATTCCCTTGTTAATCTTTCAGAGTAACAAGGTATTGGACCCTACTTGCCACTTTCAGAGCCCATAGTACAGGCATCTAACTTTTTTTTGCACCTTGAACACTCTGGGTATGTTTTTGTCTCTCCTTAGAAGATCTTAGTGAAAACACACCTGAACTAAATTGGTCCATCCTTTTGAACTTCATCACGCACCCTTTCGCTAAGTTGCTTTGCATAAAACACCCTGTCAATGATTCTTGTTGACCTCTCTTTTCCTCATCTTGCAAAGTCTTAATCAACATCCATCACTGAGAATTTGACAGACTATTCCTGATTCTGTTCTGAGTAATTGTTGATGCCGTGCGTGCCTTGAATGTTTCCTGAGATCAGTGCTGGTGTGTCGCTGATTTTGGGCCACACTGCGTTTCCAAAGCACTGTCTGAGATGCTTACTTTAAGAGCTGGGGAGGCAGATAACGAAGGCACAAGTCAATTTGGCGCACAATAGAGACATCTGCTGGCAAGGTGGCGGAACTGCACCGATCAGTGTAACCGCCAGCTCTTAGTCTGAAGGTGACATTCCTGCGCACAGCAGGTGCAGCGATGGGGAGAAACTGACAGAGAGGAACAGTCTGCTCCAGATGAAAAGGAAATCGCTGCACAGGTAACAGGCAATGCTTCCTTGCACCAAAACTTACTGCCATCACTGATACCAGATCTTGCCACATTACATAGACTGCTGTGTGTAATTTCCCCACAGAAACAGTAACACAAGAAAATGCATCCATATTATCGTAGCCACCTAAACGTCAACAGACAACAGACATATCGCGAGAAAACACAGAGGGCTTTAACTCGGCTCTTCTGCAGCCCCGTGCGACTCGCAACCAAACAGTCGTAAATAAATAGCATCACACAGACATATTTCTGCCGAAGGCCACCTGAGCAAAGCCGGACTGACTACTGGGGATGTCGCACAAACATTTTCGAGCCGGACCAGTAACAGGGCTCATTCCGCTGATCTACTGCACTCAGAAACCAGGCGGATCGAGGGAAGCGCAATTTCACTGAATAAGGGATATACAATATCCACACGGTGTCTCCAGTGAACTGTTGTACACATTTATTAGGTGGAAAGATCTTCTCAGTCTACTGGTTATGCTGCAAAATCCGCACAAGTTCAGTAAATAAGGGATATACAATATGCTTAAAGTCTCAAGTGAAATAGCCCACACTATTATTAATGCTGGCTGCTTAGCACACTATCTTATCCCGGGCAGCGGTGAGCTAGGTAAGAAATTGTAACAGTACTGTACAAGGGTACAGCAGCTGAACCCTATAAACAGTTCAGGTGACAGCACAACACACACAGTCATGCACACAAGGCCACCTCCCCTAACCACACTCGCATTGTCATGCTCCCAATTTAACGTTGGCACCCACACAGCACTGAGCTCATGGCCAGAGTCTGGCTATCAATATTAATAAGAGAATGCACTGGGGAAGGCCCTGCCCTATCTGAAAGGCCGGCCCCTTATCACAGAGACCCCGCCCTTTCTGAAAGGCCGGCCCCTTATCACAGAGACCCCGCCCTGTCTGAAAGGCCGGCCCCTTATCACAGAGACCCCGCCCTTTCTGAAAGGCCGGCCCCTTATCACAGAGACCCCGCCCTGTCTGAAAGGCCGGCCCCTTATCACAGAGACCCCGCCCTTTCTGAAAGGCCGGCCCCTTGTCACAGAGACCCCCGCCCTTTTTGAAAGGCCGGCCCCTTGTCACAGAGACCCCACCCTGTCTGAAAGGCCGGCCCCTTGTCACAGAGACCCCGCCCTGTCTGAAAGGCCGGCCCCTTGTCACAGAGACCCCGCCCTGTCTGAAAGGCCGGCCCCTTGTCACAGAGACCCCGCCCTTTCTGAAAGGCCGGCCCCTTGTCACAGAGACCCCGCCCTTTCTGAAAGGCCGGCCCCTTGTCACAGAGACCCCGCCCTGTCTGAAAGGCCGGCCCCTTATCTCAGAGGCCCTGTCCCCACCCAGAAAAGCTGCCAGCCAGCTCCATCCTTAACAACCAGGGAGCTTCTTCTGAGCCAACCAAGCAAGTGGCTTCTGAAACCTGCCTTTAAGATAAAGAAATTAACCAGTTTAATTCGCTCCACTGAATACTAATCATCTCTCCATCGAAAATCAGGTATTTTTAATGCTGGGGGATAAAGGCTGTCACAAAGCATTATGGGGCGTCGGTGCTAATGCCTAATTTACCAAGTGTTAGAACGGAGTGAGTCAGGCCGCCCCGGGCTATATTCGACCCACAGTACTAACGCATGTTTCCAAACACTCGTCTCTGAGTCTCTTTCATGCATCACAACCCCGACAGGAGAATGGATCACACCAGGACAAGTACATTATTTATGTCTCATAGTTACGGCATTTCACACACTGCATGTACTTTGGTGCTCCTGTTTGCTAGATGTCGGTCCCTTTAGGGTTCGTGTATTTGGGTGCTGATGTGGAGCTCGCCAGTGAATAAAACACAGACGACATATTTTCCATTTGTCTGTTTCCCCTGGTACCTGGATTTGGTAAATATTGCATGCTTGCAGGTCCTGAGTGCTGCCACATGGGGGCAGTGATGCACCACGGCAGATCCCACCATGTTACTCAGTGAAGAAGCATGAAATGGGTTGTTGCCTTTTGGTACTGTACAACAGCTTGCTCTTTTCCCATGTCTTAATGATTCACAATTTTAATGACAATATGGATTACCATGGTCTTGATTTAAAGTTTCCAGTGTAATGGATACATCGGTTTTACAGCAGGCGCAGGAATTGTCCCTCGGAGGGATTGTCATAAAGGCACTTTAGAAAATCACCATACATGCAAAGGAACAGGGCTGTTACTGAAACCCTGGTCTTTATTGTTGGTTGATCACAAAGATTTGCAAAACGATTCTTAAAAATAAACATTGGCACGCCTTGCTAAACACTTTATTTTCTTAATATAGGGAGCTCGTCCATCTGGCCACTGCATCAGGAAGATGGAGTCAATTGACACAGGCTCCTCCTCCAGCATGGCCTTTTGGGCCCCAGTGGGGCCCCTACATCACTATGGGGCCTCTCTATCTACATGGGCTTCCACAGGACAGGATACATCCCACTGGAACCTGGCGCTCCAAGAGCAGCCCAAGCAACCTGCCAAGCATGTCCACCAAAAACCTCTGAGACAGACTTCCCCGACGCCGGTCCTGGAGCGCCAGTCCGTGACACGGTTTGCAGATTTCCCTGCTCAGACACACCTACTAAACCTGACAATTGGCTCTTGAGCTGAATAAGGTGTATTTGAGCAGGGAAATCTGCAAACTGTGCTGCAGACCAGCCCCCCAGGACTGGAAGCGGGGAAGCCTGCTCTACAACCAGGTCAGAGGCTGGTTATGTATATGAAAGAGATAACTAAACAAATAGTGCAGCAGTTAAAATGAGTCACTGTTTAGCAGCTGAACGCCATGTCAGCACGAGAGTCCTTTCAACCATTACTGCTAAATTTCTACTAGTGCGGAACCACAGCAGAGGTGGGGGCGTGTGGGGGTGTCACGGGAAACTCACACATGGGCTTGAGCTGGCCAATCAGCTCCTCCTTGGTCCACTTGGCCCATTCCTTCTTGTCTGTGTTGATTGAGCATAGTATGGGGCCACAGGGCTTGCCGCAGTCCTCTATGGCCGGCACGTTCAGGTAGTGGACCAGCACAATGTCAGGGTTCTGAAGCAGATGGGAGAAGAAGATAGGCAAGAGGTGAGAGATGGGCGGGACCTTATAAGGAGAGGGGGGGGGGTTTCAGTTGCTGCGCGAGAATACCGATCCTGGATCGAGGCAATTATGGGAAAAGGCCGTTACCAAGCAGGAATGCGGGTTGTGTGGACAAAGCCCAGAGAACCAACGGGCGACAGGCCGTAACATGGCAGCATTGTCAGTGCTGAAAAATGGGAAAGTCCTCTCGCAGCAACGTCACATATGCGAGGCACACATACAGCCAGCAACGCCCATGTAAAGTAAACACACCCAATTAATACCAATGTGTTTACCAAGAAGGGGATCCCGGATTCTACTGGCTGCAATAATTACCTCTATATATTACCTGATTTGAAAGGTTATGAATAATTGTCGCTGTTTAAATCACGTTGGGACACTGCGAAATGCATCTGTGTCGTCGAGGCATTCTGTTTGATTACGGTGCAGAATAAACAGGCTTAGGGGCATTCGTGCGTGCCCGCGTTCCTGTCGTGTTTGGGTGCCAGCGTGCATATGTCAGTGCCTCAAAACACACACATATCCACACACACGTTTGTGTTAATTTCTTGGTAACACTTTACTTGACGGGCCACAAATATAATAGTATTATAACATTACTATGTATTGCTTAACCACAGACAAAGTCTTAGTTAAACAGCGGTCACATGTTAATTTATCATTAATGAATCGTTATGCTGGTTTCTTCCCAAGCAGTTTCTATATTTGTTACTAAATCTGTTAATTCTGTAAATCTGAAGTGAAGAAACAACGAAGGAACTGCTGAAGGAACAAGTCATGAACAACAGAAGTGAAATACTGATCTCACATTTGCTCATCATTAATGAATCGCGACGTATCTCTTATCTCAAGTAGCAACTATATTTGTTTGAGATTTTTTTCAGAATTTGTACTTCAGTATTAACTGGGTTGTTATTATTAAGTATTTGTCTGTCAACAAGTGCTATCAATATTTGTAACCTAGCATTTCACTGTAGGCTGATATAGGCCTCTTACATATGAGCAGCTCATAGGCATGTCATATGGCCTTGTGTGGGCTACACTGAGCGCAGGTGAAGCCCCCCCCCGCCTTGTGGGCTGTACAGCTTTGCTTGGCAGCACCATGCTGCTTCAACTCCAGGCCAATGTGCCTCATCAAGTGAAATATTACCCACATCTTTGTGGGGACCGTCCATTCATTTCGGTGGGAAAAACCCTAATCCCAACATGACGACCCTAACCCCCCCCAACACTAACCTTAACCATAAGTAACCAAACAAAATACTTTTGGCAATTTCAGTTTTCTGATTGCAATCACAGATTTGTATAAAATTTGAAAAAAATAATGGTCCCCACAAGGTCAAAACAACAAGTTTTTATCACATTTGGTAGACATTTGGTCCCCACAATGTAATATGTACATAACCACAAACACACACACATACCCACTCGCACATGTAGGGTATACCTATCCTTATGGAGACCGCTCATTCACTTATATGGGAAAAATACAAGAGTTTTTGCATTTTTAGTTTTTTCATAGCAGTCACTGATTTTGTATAAAATAGAGTTTTTTAAAATGGGTATTTATCACGTTATGGGGTCCCCATAAGGATAGATATACCTGTTTGTGCACACACACACACACACACACACACACACACAGGTTTGTAAGTATATCTTTGTAGGACTCTCCATTCATTTGTATGGGGAAAACTCTAATCCCAACATGACGACCCTAACCCCTACCCAGCCCTAACCTTAAGCATAAGTAACCATTCACAAATCCTTGTGAGGACCAGAAAATATAAAAGTAATCCATACACACTCACACACAGACACAGACACACACATACACACACACACACACACACACACACAAACTTTGTGGATGGGCTCAATGAAGAAAGATATAGTGCAAACATTTGTTTGACTCTTGTATGAAGTGACATCATTCCTAAGCAGCCAGTAAACCAGGATGCCACTGGTTTGTGGCGACTTTTGGCTTCATCCATCTGGTGCATGGGGGGGGGGGGGGGGGGGGGGTTGGCAAGTAAGGCCCAGGCCTCAAAACCCCTCCTCACTGGTGAGGGTGGGACAGACTCCTTCTCTCTCTGATCCTATTCAGCTATCACATCAACATAGACATCCAAGCTTCCTCTTCACCATGGCTCATCATTTGCTTACTTGTTCAAAGCAACAATCAACTGAGAAGGTAGGATCAGTCAGTCCCTGGAGCGATTGGTCTTAAGGGTCTCACTCAGCCCCCCCACCAGTGGCACAACTCTGCTAATTCTGGGACTTGAATCAGCAACCTTCCAATCACAGGAACAGCAGCCTAACTCGGTGAGCCACACACCATTGATGATAAGGGGGGTGGCCATCCCTCACAGGAGGCAGCTGGACACTCACCGTGCCGCACGCCGTAATGTAAAACCAAACCCAAAAACAACTCACAGCATCTGGGGAAACAGGAGACACTTAGTCCATGAAAACCCGCCTACACTCTGTGCTTCAAGCTTTGAGGAACTTTCAGAAACGTACAGAACTCTGAGACGACCTATAGATGGTCTGCAAGCCTTCAGGTTTCATCCACTTTTCAAATACAAGGGATGCCAGATTAAATCAGCTGTTGAGGGTAAATCCTTTTGGATTGACCAAATGGGTTTTTTTTTAATGAATAACCGCTCAGCTGAAGCCATCGGTGGAAGACGAGTCGATACGAAATAACTTTCCCATTTAGGTCGTCGATGGGCCCACGGCCTGTAGGCGCAGCCTCCCGTGGCGGGGGATGTGCCCCGCGATGCGGCTCCGTGACTCTCCCAGATGGCGTGACCAGCTGTAGAGGTCCCTGGGGACCGCCCTCAGCGCCTGAGTCACACCAGATGCACACGAACAACTGCACAGGCAGGCATGCGTCCGCCTACAGACGCGCATGCATGCGCGAGCGTACCAGACACACGCACGCACAGAGATATACACACAAAAGGCTGCAACAAACACAGGCCCAGGTAAACATACATGTTGATACAGATGCACGAACAGACACAGAGAGACAAACGCACACGTAAAAATGCATAAACGAGCACACAGATTCACAGGACTGCACACACACACAAACAGACAGGCGCATACAAACTCACTCGCACAACGACACATTAGCCAAAGTGACATTCACGGAGACTTCCATTGACTTCCATTGTTATTTGATTAATGGCTGCTCAGCGTAACCACCAAGACAGAGAATGAAAACCTGTAACAAAAGCCTTGGCACATTTTCGTATTTTACTTTAAGAAAAGTGTTTCTCTCGTGAGGGCGCAGCCGCAGTAATGTTCTTTCGCAGGTTTTCCTGCATTCTGGAGACAGGTGTCCTGACAAGACAGAACAATTTGTCCCCACAAGACAGCTAAACCTATCCAAACACACACGCAGATCCTTGAGAGAAAAGAACAAATAAATCCACGTATTCGCTCACTCAAAGCGATAAGCGCCCCTGTGCATGTGAGCCAGTCACCCACGCACCTGTAGAGAGGAATCTGACTGCCGCCCACACATAGGCGCGCACAGACACTACCACCTTAACAAAACCGCTTCCCGTCCGCAGAACGGCGGGTCAATCCGCGCGCTTTACCATAAGAAGCCAAACTCTGCGCATTTCGCGCCCGTCGCCGCAGAAGCCAGCTGCTAAAGTGGACATATTTTGAATCGACTATCGGTTATAAATCCGCGCGTGAGACAGAGGTGCCAGTCATTTCGCCGCTCAGAGAGCATTTTACCGTCATACTTAGCACTCTGCCGTTTCCCTGCCCCCCCCCCTGAGTGAGGGGCAACACAATGAAAATGTAAGATGCCAGATACATTTATCAGGCCAGTAATTTCATTTCATTTGCTGCTGGCTGCTCTCTCTTCCACTGTGTAATGTCTGGAAGTTGCCGTTCCAAAACGAAAACGGAAAGTCGTGGTGGGAAACTTCTGTGAGACTTCCCCGGGAAGATCTAGGCACATTAATTTCTCGATCACCTACCGATACAATGTCAGGGACCCCATCCAGTGCAGCCTCACAGACACGCGGCTTCGGTACGCCTACTACAGATCTGAGTTGTTCAGGATATTATATATAAAAGTATAATCCGTTTAAGCAATATAAAATGAAACATAATATATAGGAAAATATTTCAATGAATCTTTTATTTGAACAACCTCAAAATAATTGATTTATTCAGGAGTCGCCATTTCCATCTCCGCGCCAAAACAGGTGGAATTACCTGACAGTGTGGCACCGCAAACTTAGGGGTAGAAATTTCCGGAAGGAATACCACCCAGAACGTTCCGCTGATCTTGGTGAACTGCAGAGCAGAAATCAAATTTTATGCAGTCCTTTAAAAAAATGATTTCCCCCCCCCCTTTGAAAGGGACGCTTAAATAACGTAATATATGTAATTGCCGCAAAACGTATTTACAGCGACCAACAATAAATAGAGGCAAACAGTTATTGAATCGCAAATCTAATTATAGCCACCTTCACTTATATTCAGCAGTATGGATTTTCCAGTTTATAATAATTAGTACTGTGATTGTAATAAAGGAAGCTTTCTGGACTGCAGAGGACATGTAAAAAGCAAAATGAAGGAACGTGAGCATGTTCTAACAAGGTCTACGAGACGTGACCCAAGTGAGCAGTTTGCCAGAGCGCCAGTTTGGATTGGAACAGTTCAGGAAGCTTCTCCCAGTGGATTTTTTTGGAAAAGCCCTACTTTTGTAGCATAACAGAGGCTCCTAGCTTTCCCAGCTACTCGACAACTAAAAAAAATGCTCCGCCAGCTTAGGTAGGAAGCCTCTAGTTGAGCAGGATGGGCTGGATGACCTGCTACAGGCTCTAATGGTTCTCATGTTCAAAGTTAGCATGATTACCGGATGGTTTGGTGCCGCCGTACCATGGCAACCTGTTTCTAGGCACCCACGCTTCCAGAATCCGCCAGACTTCTGCATTACCTCGCTCTGAAATGCACAGATGCGCTCGCCTGTCTTCTCTCCCAGGCACATTAAGTGTATTAGACCGGTGCCATGGGGCCCCTCAGGACCAGCATGTTCCCGTCGCGGCGAATAGGACACGACCGGCAGAACTGCACCTGTTAATGGCCCAGTCCGTCTACCCACTCGGCACCGGCTGAAAAAGGCCGAGCTGAATGCAGCCACTGTTCACGGGCAGGGAGACAGTCCCGTCGAGGGCAAGCGTTTTTAATTAAGCCAATCCCGGGTGAGAGACTGGGAGTCTGCTGGGTACGGGGATCACCGGCCTGCCCTGATACAACCCTGCGGAGATCCTTGACAGATGTGTGAACGTCAGGAGTAAGACAGAGGAAAACAGGAAGATGATCTAGGCCGGCATTGATTTTCTGAGTTATTCCTGACTATTCCTATAAGCATTTCCAAAAATACACACTTCAGTATCACACTGTTTGCTGGTAATTCTGTTATCTGCCATTTCTCTGCTTAATTGAATTTCAGGACACCCAATTTCATGATGTCAATGCTTTTTTTGTGTGTGTCTGTGAGTGTGTCAGCACTCACAGCTGCTTCTGCGAGAAACCGCAACTTGCTGGCTGCCCAGCTAGGTGGCGCTGTCCCACATGTTCTGAAGCTGACTCTGACAGTGTTGGACACGAGAATCAGCAACGTATCAGTGGTCATCTGTGATGGATCTTCAGATCTGCTGGGTCCCAGCTCATGGGAAGTGCCCACTGCGACTACAGCCTGCTGGCACTACATACCTCAGGATGGGACGTCAAACTCTGCCGACGGCTTTTTGGCCCGGAAAAGAGAACGGACCTAAGGGGGAGGGGTGTGACAGTGTGTGGGGGCAGATTTCACTGCCAGATAAGCATAAGGGTCTCTATGGGTGTACTGGAGCCGTTCTGGTTGGTATATCAGTGCATGGGCATTGAGGGAGTGCCCCCTCCTCCATCAGAACCTGATGCTAGACCACTGGAGGGGGTGTGCATGTGATGGTGTGTCATTGCCATGGTAACTAATGGATTGACCCTAACCCTAACCCTAACCCATCCACATTTCCATGGCTTAACTGTCAACTGAGTCAGATCTTAAAGTTCAGTAGATTAGGGCTTTGTGCCCAGATCCGGAAGGCTGTGGGATAGAATCCCACGGTCTAGCAGCGTAATCATATCACCACTGGACCCTTCAGCAAGGCCCTTATGCCCAGCTGCTGCAAGGGTGCTGGATACTGGTCAGAGGTGGGTAATTCAGGTCCAGAGAGTAAAAGTCCAGATCGAGTTTCAACCAACCAGTTGAGTATAATGAGTCATAGTCACAAAGTACTCAACTGGTTGGTTGAAACAAAATTGTGGTCTGGACTTTTACTCTTGGGGCCTGAACTACCCACCGCTGATGCTGGTTGACTCTGCTTCCTAACCCTAACCCTTCTTCATTTATATGTCTGCCCTACTGAAAAAGCCAGGCTGGCCAACTTAAGCTGGTTGATCAATTTATGATAGTAGACCAGCATAAGGTACATTTTTGCAAGGTGGTTTGATAGTTTAACTGGTCAAACCAACTAACGATGGTCATTGTAGTTGGTTTAGCTGGTTGTAAGAGCATGACCAGTTTGATAGGCTGCACACACCAGCATGACCACCTGGTGACCCACCCAGTTAAACCATCAAAGAGCAGCCAGCGCTGAGATCTGACCATCTAAGTTCATCTTAGACCACCTAAAACCAGCTGCCAGCATAAACTGGTTTCTAGGTGGTTCTCTCGGCAGGGTCTTTGGGCAAAAACTGCCTGCTTAATAACGGTAAATGCAAGCGCGCTCCAGAGCACCAACCCCGTACGCCGCCGGCGATTCCCAGTCTGATGCCGACCGCAGCTCCTCCACGCTCTCGCCGGGCCGCACTGGCTTTAAGTCCACCTGCCGTCAGACACGTGATCCGGGTTAACCCCGTCACTGGCCCCAGCACAGCGGGATGGATGGAAGCGGTGAACTTTAGAGGGATGAACGAGTCCCCGGCGCAAGATTAAGGGAAGACGCGGGAGCGCGGCCACTTTGAGGTGAGGCAAGAGGGGCGCAGCAGACGATCCCCGCTTTCCCAGCAGGACATTAAGCAGAGACACGAGGCGGGAGCCACTCACTGCTACTCCACTGCACCTTCAAAGGGGAATCTGGGTATTGTGCACAGCTCTGGCATCTGCTCCTCCTCCTTCTGGCTGGCGCCTGCTCCATCTATAGCCGCCGCTGTTTCTTCTCCACAGAGCCAAGGCGCCCCCCCCCCCCCAAAAAAAGGGCAGCACCATAAAAGAGGAGAGCTGGAACTTTCCAAGAAAACAGAGGCGGCGGGTGCCAGGCGAGGCCGAGAGCCCTGACGGAGCCGAGACGAGGCGGGGCAGGCCAGCACTGTGATGTTTAATTCAGCAGTGTGTAATCATAGAACTGCGGTCTGGATGGAGCTGACTGGCGGGGAGGAGGGCAGAGGAGCTGGGCGCTGTACGTGTGAGTGGGAGGAGATGCTGCACTGCATCCTCCTGTGGGGAGGAGTGGTCTGCGCGGAGGTCCATGATCAGAGGTTGTGGTTGGGGTCCATCCTCGCCAATGGATCCTGAGAGACCTTGTAGGTGCTGGCAAGACACTGAATGTCTCCTGTGAGCCCTAATTCGAACCCCCCGCCCCATTAATCTGGAATGTTCACTGCTCGCGCTGCATCCCAAGCAGTGCTGGCCTCCAGCAGGTCCTAGGGACTGCAGCACATGCATCAGGAAGACTGCAATGTCCTCACCCTGCATCTCCCATCCTATAAGCTCCGCCCTCTTCTGCCCTGCATGTGGCTCCGCCCCTTGGGCCGTCTCCACCTTCATACTAATACAGGAGTGTGTGGAGAGAGATTCTCTATGCAGGATGTGGACCCACAAGGTCCCTGGGTGGAGGGTGTCTCCATGGAGACGGGGCCTATCTATGTGTCAGACCAGCCCGGCGCAACTACAAAATAACCACAACAAAACAACACAGAGCTGCAGTCTCCTCAGTCAAACCTACTTTTTAAAAATAGATGGGTCTACTGGGCATTGGAGCAGAGACAAGAAGGTTGCGAGACCCAGTGTGCAGGCTTGGAGGGGGTCCCAGCAGATTTCCCCTGTCTGTGACGCAGGCACAACAAACAGACACATTAAAACGCTACCCTGCCACTCAGAAGAAGGAGAGCCGGCTCCGTTGCCTAGCGACCGCCGCTGTGTATTTTTTCTTATCTTAACCCCAAATTCCATATGAGAAATAGAATGAAAGACAGTCGAGGTGGGGATGGGATGGGGGGGGGGGGGGGGGGCAAGACAGGTGAAACGCAAGAAGATTAAATGAAACAGCGAAGGAAGAAGAGAAAAATAGGTAGAGAGGAGAAATTTGGGATTTGCCTTTTTTTTCCGTTTTAATAGGCCCTGCGCATTCGACTTCCGGATACTTCCAGGAGCGTCGGCTTCTCCAGGGGCAGCCTGGACCACAGATCTCAGCATGAAGGTTAAAAAAAAGGAGGATAAAAGAGAGCTGACATTTTATGAGATGCAGGTCGGCAGTTAGAGGACAGCTGACGGGTGTGAGCCAATCGCTGGGAAGAGGCACGGAGTTTACTGGAGAGGAATTCCCCAGTGAGACAGCCAGGAATATGCTATTTATAATTTCCAAGTGAAAAAAGGACTAAAAAAGTCTAGTACACTTGTTCTTTAAATCTGCACCCTGTACCCTGGAGAGTGACAAACAGGATATTATTACCCTTGTTGTGGTTGGGACACCAAACATTCAAAAACATTAAAGAACATTTTTTAGAAAGCAAGCCCTTTCTCCCAACATGATCACATGGCTAACATGGCCGCCTCACCCACAAGCCTCGAATGAGTGGGTACTGTGTGTGTGTGTGTGTGTGTGTGTGTGTGTGTGTGTGTGTGGGAGGGGGCATACCTGGTAGGGTAGGCGGGGAGGAATAGCGCGTAACATTATATAGCAAAGGCACCTCACGCGTGCACACGTACATACAAACGGCAACACTATCTCCTGCAACCAGCTGCCATCAAAGAGTCTCCCCCCCCCCACCCCACCCCCCCCACCGAAAACAAATTGAGGGCCATGAAAGAGCCTGGAATGTCTCAAGCCGTCTGTGGCGTAATAGGAATTTAATTGGGACCATCAATAAAGTATTAATCATTTAAGGGCAGCTGCTGAGGCAGCAGTTTGCTGAGAGCCGCCCGGGGAGGGACTGGCATTAAAAGTTTGCAGGTGACCCTGTGAAGCGACAAGAGCGAGCGCAGGGGGGCCGGGAATGGTGAGGCAGGCACTCGCGCTGCACAGTGTCGCCGAAGAGCAGGAGCGGCCCAGCTACACGGCGAAGTCTTTAGCCAGAAGTTACCGGAACGTGACAGAGCAGAACCTGGGGAGCAAGTCACTCGTGATAAAAATAAAACCGGGAGCCGGAGCTGGGACCGAAATTCGAAGGTCCGGCTCAGCGGTTAAAGGCTCCCCAGTATTGATTATACATCGAAGGGCTGTGAGCAGTGTTCCCGGCAGGGGAAGCATATCCGGGGGGCTGTCGGAGCGTGGCGGGACTCGAGGACGGCACGCCGGGAGAACACGCTTCCAAAAATTCATCGGCGGGAGGAAGGAGAACCTTGATGCATCTCTTGGACGGGTGTGAAGGCTGAGTAGATGAAACCTTCATGAATTCCACTCTGAAGGCGAGGACGCTTTTTGAATAAAATATGTCTGATGGACGTGCTGTCAAACACCAGCTGCACTGGTAGCAACAAGAACGACTAAATGAGGATGTGCCAGAATCGAAGCCTGGCATGATCCCCAACACTGCGCTTTTGTTCCTGCACCGTCAACCCTAGACCTCAGATGAGAGACCTAACTCCTGAGCCCCAGTTCTAAGCCCTTGAGATGAGACCATGGTGTCCAGACCTTGGAGTGACTGAACCATAGAACTGGGCTGCTGGATCTCTAACTGTTGACTCTAGACTTTGCATTCTACACCGTGAACTCAAATTTGGCCCGGAAATTCAGGACTGTGGACTCAAGGACTTCCGACTGTGCAAAGCAGGAGTCCAGACCATGGACCCAGACCTGGGACTTGGACAGAGTGAGGAAGGGACAGACCAGTGACTGCAGAGGAATCCCGCGTCGCTTCCAAGGGATGAGGCCACAGCTGATTGTGCTGTGCAGATTTACACCTGTGCTGACCACCTTAAAAGGTGGTGCACATTCTGCCTGTCTGGGTATATTAGGCTGCATGTCGGTCAGAGGAGCACCAGCCCGACCAGGACAACGGGGAAGTACGGCCCAGCGCACATGGCAAGGCTGCTGGGGGGGGGGCACCATTAACAGAGCTACTCTGGGCAAAAGATAAGGTGGTCGGAGCCATACACATACACACACACACACACACACATACACACACACACACAAACGCATACACATACGCAGACACACACACACACACACAAACGCATACACACACACACACACACGCATACACACACACACACACACGCATACACATACGCAGACACACACGCATACACACACACGCATACACATACGCAGACACACACGCATACACACACACACGCATACACATACGCAGACACACACACATACACACACACACGCATACACATACGCAGACACACACGCATACACACACACACGCATACACATACGCAGACACACACACATACACACACACACGCATACACATACGCAGACACACACGCATACACACACACACGCATACACATACGCAGACACACACGCATACACACACACGCATACACATACGCAGACACACACGCATACACACACACACGCATACACATACGCAGACACACACGCATACACACACACACGCATACACATACGCAGACACACACACACACACACACAAACGCATACACACACACACACACACGCATACACATACGCAGACACACACGCATACACACACACGCATACACATACGCAGACACACACGCATACACACACACACGCATACACATACGCAGACACACACACATACACACACACGCATACACATACGCAGACACACACGCATACACACACACACACACACGCAGACACACACGCATACACACACACACACACATGCATACACACACGCAGACACACACGCATACACACACACACACACACACGCATACACACACGCAGATACACCCGCATACACACACGCATACACACACGCAGACACACCTGCACACAATTCATATGCACCACATAATAATAAATACAATATACACAAATACTTTATAGTACACACAGTGTATGCACATGAACATTCACACATATACACACTTACACATCGACACACACCTGCACCTGGCATACGTGTGCAAATCCACATGTAGCCACAGACACATGAGACGTGCAAAAACATTGTTTCTCACCAAGTTGCTCACGCGGCCTTTTAGCGGCACAGTACTCATGCCAGAATTGATTCGTGGCGTCCACGATGGGAACATTAGGGGAAATGATGTCATCAAACGCCGTAAATCTTCAAAGCCGGGACCGGCAGGGGAGTGAGCCTCTTTGATGTGGCTCCTGGGGCCCTGGCCCATTCGCTGGCGAAGGAGCGGAGACGAAACCCGCCAGAGCGACGGGCCCTGAACCCACCTCCCTTTGATCAATACTGAATCCTAATTAATCAGGACAGTCCCATTCCCTTGGAGCCCCCCCCCCGCCCCTCTCTGTGCTGTACAGCCACACCTCACTGTGCTCTACTCCTGACCAGTTATGTAAGTCCTTTCCTGAGAACCACATCCAATACATAACCCTTGAAATCTCATCTCTCTCCTTGTCATCCTCTCTTTCACCAGAGGCTTCTTTCCCTCCATTGTCAAACAGGCCAGGGTTGGTTCCTAGTCTGAAAAAAAAAGATTCTACTCTTCAACTGTCATTTGTGAAAGAAAAAAATACATTTTCTCTACCCTCATTCACCCCGATGACTTTTATGCAGACTTTCTGTAAACAGCGACCTTCTCCTCTCTTGCAGAAGATCTCCTGGGTTTCTTGCACTTTGAGCCAATCTCTACATAAAGGCACATATGGTTCAAAGAGTTCTCCCTTCTCTGAAATCTTCCTTCTGGATCTTTCTGTGGTTTGGCTGTGATAAATCTCCAGCTCTTCGTGTAGCCACCTTCCAGTAAAACAAGTCACTCTGTACAAGTCTCCTTGAGAAACACAGTTACTGCCAATCAACTCGTGCTGAGCTGGGTGTCCCTCAAGGCTCAGTCCTCGGCCTACGGACCTTTTTTCAACAATGAATCCCTGGCACCGCTCGCAGCCACTTCCCATAGAAAAAAATTCACCTTTTAATATCTGTCATATCCTCTCATTTTCAAGGTGATCATCACTAATAATATTCCCGGGAGACCTGCTCTTCACACTTAATATCCAATCTTAGTCAAAGCTCAGTACAATCCTTTCAAATGCAGTCTTTCACCAGAAAGTTCTTCCACGGGTTATGCTACTAAATTTGATTAATTCAAATATATTACCAGATATGGATATTTGAAGACATATGGGTATTTGTATATGTGTAACAACAAATACTGAATCATCTGCATAGATTTTTTAAATTCTTCTGGTATCGTGAGGATAATGCCATGTAAATATGTAATTAAAACACCATTTGCGCCAACTAGTTAATTAGTAAAATGGTGTTTTAATTAGATATTCACACTAATAATTGGTGACATTAATACATATGGCTTGCTTGTTTATTACATCCCCCCTCGCGCAGTCAAATATACTGCACTCATTTGCAACCTCCTCATATTCTCATTTGATTTTATGCTTTTGTAGGGCATAATAAGGGCCTTAATGCTGCATTTTGCTGTATAACTAATGAGAATTGTGTAGTTCAGTGCCGGATATCACAGAGGTTGCAATAAGTAACGCAGCATTAAAAACCTGCATCAACAAGAGTGAATAATTTGCAGGAGACATAATTAAGGGGCAGAGGAGCATGCATCAATCTTGGTGTGCTGGCTGAGCCTGGGTAGGAAACTAGCCCGTAAGAAGCTAAAGCTCCATTAGGTATTGTCTGGGGCCTACAGGCTAATTTGTTTGCATCAATAATAAATTCAAAGGATTTATCTAACTTGCAAATGAATGCTCATTTAGTGGTCTAAGAGGCAGGGAGGGACTGAGAGTGGAGGCAGAGCGGAGAGCAGCAAACAGCTGGCCTGTTGCAGTCAGGGACACCAGGCGGAATTAACCCCTTCATGCACCGGAGACAGCGCAGCCCAAGGGGGAACGGTCCGCTCACCAGGGCCTGCTAAATAATGCATGTAGCGTCGGTCAGCGATTTCGTGAAAGGCGTCCTTTAAACATCGGCCGCGGGGGTTGTGGAGATGGGAGGTGGCCCGGGAGAGGGAGTGACCTTGAAAACGCCCTCAAGGGTAAAGCGAAACCCGTCGATTCCAGAACAGCTGGGGAGCGCATGTTTTTGGTGATGTGCTTTCTGAAAAAGGACAAATCACCCACTTAACCCCCCCCCCCCATGTGAGCTAAAACCATTATTGATATTATTTTATCCAAAGCAACTTACTCCATTGACATATTTACACAGCACTCAAGCCAGATAATTCACTGAAGTTAGTTTGCTCTCGCACCTTCCTTGCGGTGCAGCCATAGCCCCCTCTGCAACCCCCTCCCCCCCCCACTGCCTGTCCCTATGGCACAGTAAAAAGATTCTGGTCCATTTACATGACCTCCGGCTGCTGCAGGCTGCTGCTCAGCTTCCATGCCACTTGCTGTTGCTCATCAGTGAGTGTCCTTGGTGGGAGGGGGTGGCTGGAGGACACTGGATCCCCCCATGCCCTTTGCTCCGCCACCACCCCCCCCCCCCCAGCCCCCCCTACCCCCCGGGACGCCAGCCCGCAACTGAGGTGGCCAAGAACATATGCTCTCGCTCGCTGCCAAGCTGGCCATGCCTGGGAGGCTCAGGGTGGAAGATAGCTTTAGTAAGCCATGTCAGAAAGAGAGAGGGGCGTGAGGAGGCAGGGGTGAGAGCTGAAGGGGAGCTTTAACGGCAGGCGGGATGGTGACCTGGATTCATATTCAGAGGATAGAAGAGACGATGCACGCTGGATGACCTGTAAGCAAGGGGAGCGGCCCACAAGCCCGGAGACAGGCGGCCACATGCCGGGAGACAGGCTTCCCCACACCAGCAGAGTGGGCCCCACATCAGGAGACAGCCCCCCCCCCCACACTGGGAAACAGGTTTCCACACACCAGGAGATAGGCCCCCACACACCGGGATACCAGGAGACAGGCCGGCAAACACCAGGAGACAAGTCCCCAAATAACAGGAAACAGGCCTCCACTCGCTGAGAGACAGGCCCCCAAATAACGGGAGATAGGCCTCCACATGCCTCCAAACACTGGTGGACAGACTCTCACACACCGGGAGACAGGCCTCCACACACCGGGAGACAGGCCTTCAGATACCAGGAGACAGGCCTCACACACTGGAAGACAGGTCTACACACATAGGAGGGAGAGCCATCAGACAGCCAATCACATGGCTGGTGTCATGGCGATGCACACACAGATGGGACCAGCACACAGATGGCTCTGTATTCCAACACGTGAAAACAGCAGACACAAAAGAACACACATCATACTTGCACAGTGTATGCACTCTCACCCAGCAGAGCAGCACTTTAATTTCTCAAAACATTAAGCACAATGACTGACTGCTCTTAGCCGCCACGCACACGTACCACAGACATGGCAAACCTCCCTCCCTCCAGCTGAGTTTCACAGCACGACACGGTACGGCACTGGCAGGCACGCCGGACCCCCGTGGCTGGGGGAATCGACATGGCGCCACAATGCTGCGCTGTTGAGGCAGGACTGGCACAGCGAACGCCATGCATGCACAGGCCCTGCAGCTCGCACACACACACACACACGCACACACACACGCACACACACACACACACGCACACACACACAGACACACACACACGCACACACACACACACGCACACACACACACGCGCGCGCACACACACACACACGCACACACACACGCACACACACACACACACGCACACACACACACACACACAGACACACACACACACGCACACACACACGCACACACACACACACGCACACACACACAGACACACACACACGCACACACACACGCACACACGCACACACACACACGCGCGCGCGCATACACACACACACGCACACACACACACACGCACACACACACACGCACACACACACACGCACACACACACACACACACGCGCGCACACACACACACACACGCACACATACACACAAACGCGCGCATAGAGGTAGACCCCTATCTCATGTGTGTTTCCAGGACACCTGCACCCCCTTGGGGCAGAGACCAAAATAGCTCCACCCTCCCTAAAAAGCTCTCCCCTGGGTTGCGCATGCATGCAGACGCATGCAGACGCATGCACACACACATACTGCAAAGGCTCCTGCAATATCGGGGCTAAAAATAGGCAGCCGGCGCAGGACTGCTGCTATTATTATTACCCACACGTCCTCGCCGCTCCCA